>NC_022014.1:80335976-80368166 GCF_000317375.1 Microtus ochrogaster
TTCTCATTCTCTTCTGGAGTCTCTGCCAAATTCTTGAGTCTCATTTTCAAGATTTTCCATTGCTGCCCAACTTTGCACAGCCAGAGAGCACAGGAGGTGTTAGGACCTGGCTTCAATCCTTGCTCTGACATTTATCCACCTGCACCCGCCCCCACCCGACCGCCATCCTTGGCAAATCTCCTTACTCGGCTTAGAACAGGTCTCATGCCGGTAAACGAGAGGTCAACCATCTGCTTCAGATCCCAAAGCGACCACCTCCCAAAGGGTGCTATCGTGGACCCCTTCAAGCTAAGCGTCTGTCAGTGGCAGTGCGGGAAGACCTCAGTGTCCCATGCATGGAGTCTGATGCCATGCTCGGGCCTTCGCACCCCCTCATGCTGGGGCATGCGTCCTCCCTGAAGCACCTGCTTCCTTCCTGCCCGCCCAGGTCCCACCTGACCTTGCCTTCCTCTCTCATGATTCGAATGTCCCCTCGCTGTTTCTGGGGACACCTGTGCTCGTCACCTGCCACCCTTTTAGGTTAGCTGTGTTCTCTGTTAGGCGAAGGCTGCTATTTCCAGTCTGAGAAGACAAATCATGCCTCGGATGCACGTGGCTATTCCTTTTGCTGTTTCTTTTGTCATCGTTGCTTGATGCTCAAGACCCCACCTTGTCCTCAAGCAACTCCCAGCCTGGTGGGGTGGTGGCCCCATTCTGTATCAGCCAGAGGACCCTCTGACTGTGACTATTACTGCTACTACTGATGATGATGATGATCTAAAATGACAGATACTTGACCAAGACAGGTTGCTTTCTTCTCATGCCCTAGTCCAGGTTTGTGCCTTTGGTGGCCCAGAGCATCCAGGACCCAGTGTGACTGCATTCCAGTCATGGAGAAAGGAAGACGGGACAGGGGATCGGACTGAACAGTGCTTTTCATTTTTAAGAGTGTGGCTTGAAAATTCCGTACTTTAACTTTTATTGTCCTTCTCCACCGGCCTTGACCTAGCTGCATGGCCATCCCATGCAGTCAAGGTGGCCAAGAGATGTCTTGCTTAGCTGGCCAGCTGTATGCATGGTAGGTGCTTCTGTAACTATAAAAAAGTTGGTCAAACAAGGCCAATCAAGAGTCTGCGATATGCACCAAGGCTCCACGCGTGTGGGCAGAAGAGGTGGCAGTCACATGGTAGGCGGTCACTCTTAGCCTGCACAGTAGACTTGCAATGGGCAGGTGACCAGGCTGCCTGTGGAAGGGCTATGGCAGCTGCCGTGTGCTGTCCAGTAGCTGCAGCTCAGCTGGTAGGTGGGTGAGGAGTGGGTGTCACAGAAGTGACATGGTTCTGCAGAAGAGTGACATAGGCTCTGACACTTTAGGTTTCAGTATGACAGCATTTGAAGTTTCCCTAGATGAATATTATAGATTATTCATAAGCCAGTGATCAAACCCTCTGCCTCCATGGGCCCTGCTGATGACTAGGGAGATCCTGTGCCCCTCATGGGTTTCATCATTTCCTTCTGCCTGTGTGTGTGTGGGGGTGCTCACCTGGTGGCTCCCAGCTGGAGCACCCGTTTTGACATCTTAGGAAATGATGCCCCCAGTGCCCGAGTTTCCCCTTGGGTCTGTGTGCATCACTACGCTCCTGACCTTGAGCGGCCGCCACAAGTCAGGCAGACTCCACCCTGCCCAGCTGTGTACTCTGCAGGGCTGAGATGGCAGCCTGGGGCTAGGCCAAGCCACCGGGACTCAGGCTCTGTGGTCCCTACGTGGCCCTGTCTGGGAATGTCCCCGCCCTGCTCCTGAAGGTGAGGAATGTCTCGCTGGTGTAAGCAGCAGAGCAGAGAGTGGCCCATCTGGCTGGCAGGACCTACTGAAGTCAAAGCCAGCTTCACTCCTGGCTTCTCGCTCCCCTGATCAGACCCTGCCTGGGGTCCTGTGCAGTAACAGACTAAAGGGATGGGTAGCTCTGATTGTCAGCTTGACACAATTAGGATCATCTGGAAAAGACAGTTTCCATGAGGGACTGTCTAGATCGAGTCAGCCATGGGTGTGTTTGTGGGGGTGCTCAGCTGGTGGGTCCCGACTGGAGTATCCATTTGACCTAGGAAATGGTAGTTCAAGTGCCCATGGTTCCGCTTGGGTCTGTTTGCAACCCTGCACTCCTGACCTTGAAGGGCAGTCACCAAGCCCGACAGCCCTCACACTATAAGCTTGGAAGCCTGGAGCATCAGGTGAGGAGGGAGGACAGAATAGGGGTGAAGGACTTTGGGGAATGGATGGGGACAGTGATGGTGCTTCTTTTAGAACAAAAGATTTAAGCTGGGCAGGGGTGGCATATGACTTTAATCCCAGCACTTGGGAGCAGAGGCTAGGATATATCTGAGTTTGAGGCTAGCCTGGTCTACAGAGCGAGTTCTAGGACAGCCTGGACTCCACAGAGGAATCCTGTCTCAAAAAAAAAAAGATTTTTTTAAAATTTTACATGTGTGAAAGTTTTACCTACATGTATGTATGTGCATCATCTATGTGCAGTGCCCACAGAGGCCAGAAGAGGGCGTCAGATCCTGAACCACCTCGTGGGTGTTGAGAACTGGATCTGGGTCCTTTGTCAGAGCAGCTAGTGTTCTCATCCATTGAACTATCTCTCCGGCCCCTTATTTTTATTTTTTAAAAAGATTTTTTCATGTCTAGCTCAATGTGTGTGGGTGCCCACAGAAGCCAGAGGTGTCAGTCCCTTGGAGATGGAATCACAGTTGGTTGTGATCCACCCAATCCCTGACAGTACTTAATATTAATTAACAAAGCTCTGAAGCCTGTCTGAGGTGGTATCTCCCAAGGGACTTGGACCCCAAAGTGTGACCGTGGTAATTGACCCCCAGAGGCCATGCTCTGTCACCTGTTAGGCCACTCACTCAGTTCTCTGCTGCACAATTCTCCAGTAAGACCGTCTGTTACCTGCTTAGTCCTGCGAGCTAGGGGTTCCTTGAAAATGTGGAGGACTCCCAGGTATAGAACAGCAACAGTGGTGTTTGGGTTCCCAGGCAAGGGGTCTGGTTCTTTGCCGTTTGTGTCATCTCTCTCTACTCAGACTGCTTGGCAGAGCTGGCAATCCTCTGGCAAGGGCCCTCGGTTGCAGTCATCCGGCTGTGACTCACGCTGGGGAACAGGGACAGAGCAGCAGCTGGGTGTGTTAGCAGCAAACTCATTAGTCCCGGAGGTCGCTTCACATGAGGGACAAATGGCTCATTTAGTCTGCCTGGGGCTTCAGCCACACTCAGGGCAAGGAAGGCACAGCCAACCGGAGAAAGCAGCCTCACATTATCCCCAGGGCCCCGCCTACTGCTCTCCTTCCTCCCCATCCTGTTTCCCAGGCAGATCACGGGCCTGGACTGAGGCAGCTTGTCAGAGGGAGGCTGGCCTGAACCGGCTGCCACTCTCGCACAGAGCCTAGGATGTAATTCCTAGCAGGAAACACCAGCGTTTGGTAGACAGGGAACGTGGAAGGTTCCAGTGAGCGGCCAGAGCTAAGCACCCCACCCCCATTGCCCCTCCCTTGGGCCTGGCTTTACCCTCTGGGAAAAGCCCTAGAATGTTCTGGTTCCCAGTTCACTGGTCCCCTGAGTGACTTTTGTAACAGTGATCAAAAACTAAGGAAAGCAACTTAGGGAGAAAGTGTTTGGACTATCAAGGGAACGGTCCATCACGGCGAGAGCTTGCTGCTGGCAGCAGGGGCTCCGTTCAGCTGACCACACTGCACCAAAGTCTGGCAAAGAGCATCGGAGACTTGCGCTCAGCTCACTTTTCTTCCTTTTTTAAATTAATCAGTTTGGTGTGTGGATGGCGTGAACATGCCATTTCAGACATGTGGAGCTCAGGGGACAACTTGCTGAGTCCCTTTCTCCCCGTCCCACGTGGGTCCCAGGGGTCACACTCAGGTTGTTGGGCTTGGAGGAAGGCACCTCTGCCCACCAAGCCACCTCAGCAGCCCACCTCCTCCTCTTTATACAGTGCTGGGAGCCCACCTTAGGGAATGGTGCCACCCACAGTGGGCAGGCCTTCCCAACTCAACCAAATCAAGATAGTCATCCGAGGGACATTCCTGGAAGCTCTTCTAGATTATTCTAGGAGATTATTCTCATCAAGTAGACAGTTGAGATCAGCCATCGCACTGGCCAAGGTAGAAACCCAGTCCAGATGTATCTGAGAGAGTCACCACGTCCACCCCCATGCTCTAAGGTCTCCAAGGCTGTGTGGTGTAGACTCCAGGACCCAGGCCGTCTCCTCTGGACACCCGCAGACTGGATGCCAGTCCCTCTTCCTTTTGGCCTCCCAGGTTGACCTGGCACGCTCTTGTGAGTGGATGAGGAGGGGGAGAGTTGAAGTTCCTATAGGCCAGCTGTCACTGCAGACACTTGTGCCATCTGATGTACTCCCGACTGGGGCACTGACACCCCCACATCCAGGACCCCAGGATGAGCTTTCATTAACGCAAGCTCCTACTTCCTCCCTATTAGCTGTTCAGCAAAGAGCAAAGTTGACTTCCAGTTCTGTGGGTGACAGCACCAGTCAGTCTGGTGTGGAGAGTGGAGTGGACAGCGGTCGGGGTCAGGTGGGGAGTGGAGTGGACGGCGGTCAGTCAGGTGTGGGGAGGTGGATTTCAGCTGAGCTGTGGAGGGCAGACAAGCCTTGCAGCCCCTCTGTGTGGTGCAGCAGGTGATGGAGGTTTTCTATTCTCTGCCCTTCCCAGGTTGGTCCCTGTTCCTGGCTGAGTCATCTCTCTGCCTGTAGGGGTCCCATCTTGGGACTGGCAGGGGCATTGTTAGGGTCCTAGGCTACGGACATGGGAGGGGAGGGGTGATCCCTGGGGAGGTATCACTGGGGTAGCTGTGGCGATTTTAAAAACGAATGTTTTCTTCTCACCCTGAGCTACGCTGACGTGGAAGTAGGGCAGGCTGGTGACTCAGCCCTGGTCCCCACACTGCAGTGGTGGCAAGCTGCCTCCGGCCTCAGACCCCACAGAGCAAGGGTGCTTGCTTTAGAGAGGGTGTGTGTGGGGAGGAGGCCAGAACACTGCAGGCCCCTAGGAACAGCCTGTTCTTCCCTGATGAAGATGGGGTCCAGCCAAGAGTCCTGGCAGTGCAGGGCGAGGTGTCTGCAGTTGGCACAGCCCGAGGGGCAAGCTGGGTAGCTTCGTTGCTACTGTCCTGAGACTGAGGGCCAGCCTAAGCATGCTTGTGGGCCCGTTGTGTGCCTTTGTGATCTTAGGAGGGTTCAAGGCAGTGTATCCATTGCTGGGCTCCCTGCCCTATCTCAGCATCCCCAGCCCCAGATGGGGGCTAGGATGCTGGGGACATCTCTGTATTCTGGTGTGTGATGGGGAGCTAGGACACTGGGGCGTTAGTCCATGGCAGAGCTTGTGTAGGAAAGCAGGGTTGTGAGGGCTGAACAGAGGTGATGGCGGAGGATGCCTGAGACTTGGAAAGAAGAGCATCATGTCTCCCTGATATGTGGGTTATCACTCACAATGATGGCCCTGGCGTGGATGATGAATTCACCGTCAATGCTCACTGGACGAGCTATCAGACAAGCTGGGCTCAGAGCTCAGGGGCCACGGCTCCGCCTTGGAAGGCCCTTTCTCTCTTGCTTCCAGGCTCTATGGGTTTCATATCTTTTTAACTTGACATTTCTTTGGATAAGCTAAGCATGGTAGCGCACGGGTGGGCAATCCCAGCACAAGGCAGGGTTAGCAAGAAGATTGAGATTTTAAGGCTAGCCTGGGCTGCTCTGTCTAAAACAAAAACAAACAAAACAAAACAAAAAAAACCCCAAAAAAACAAAAACAAACAAAACTCTGTCAGTATTGCAAGGGACGTGAAGCAAGCAGTCCAGGCACTGCTGAAGTTTTCGGCCCTGTTAGAGTCGGGGATGTGAGGTTCTGTAAGCTGTGCACTGGGGTGGTGATCATGGGCTGCCCTCGGGGACGTGGGGTGGAAGTGCCTTTGGAGCCCAGAGCAGAGCAGAGGCCAGGAACCTCTGGGATGACTCAAGAGCCTGCATTTACAAGACTTGCAAGAGGAATGAATATTTTGTTTAAAAAGCCCCTGGCTGGGAGATAAGCGCCCAGGCGCTGTGGTCAGGCTTTTTTGTAAACGTTTAGCGTGAGGCAGGCCCAGCTGGGGACTGGGAAATTAAGGAAGGTTAGTCATGTGGATCTGTGAAGGGAAGCCTTATGTCTTGGGCAGATGGTGGGATGGGCTTTGTGGCCCGCACACGCTTGGCTGTCAGCTGTGCCCACCGTGGGGGCTGCCTCAGGGAAGGTTCAGAGTTGCAGCCCGTAGGATCGCTCGGTGGTCCAAGTTTGGAGACTGCCCAGACAGAAAGGGCCCTGGAGTGGCCCAGGTGCAAGCAGCACTCTCTCTGGCGTCCTGTTTCTTCTAGACTGGGGTGGCTCAGTGTGGTGTGCAAAGTCCGTGCGAGTGTTCCTCGTCCTTCGTGCCTGTTTGGACCAGTTCCTCCATAAGGAGTCCACAAGGGTTCTGTTGTCTAGCAAAGAAAGCTGGGCATTGCCTTCAGTGGGTCTGAACCCTAGCTGGGAGTCCCGCTGCCCTAGCTGGAGGTGAGGGAGCAACCGTGTCTGAGGTCTTAGTAGGTGGGGACCGTGGATGGCCATTCTGTTGTCAGAGACTGAAATGACAGCCGCTGCGGGGAAGAGTTGCGGGAGATGCCCATGTAGAGGAAATGACCGCCACAAACGTCCTAGGACAGGAGGTAGCGTGGGAACAGAGAGGGGACCAGTGGACTTAGTGAGTGGATGAAGCCAGGGCAGCTGGCAGAGGTGACGCGGGGCTCGTACAGTGTGAAGGAGGCAGATGGGACATCCCATCTAAGCTCGGAAGCCTGGTGGTGGGAGCCCAGTGGTGGAAAGGGAGAGGAAAGTGGGGGGGAGTGTCAGTCAGGAGTATGGGGGAGCATGAGGGAGCGTGACGGGGAGCTTGGGGGGCCGTGGCAGGGAGCCAAGGCAGTCAGAGGGTGGTGGCTGTGAGGAACAGGAAGCAGCTACTATTCAACGATGTAAAATTACATACATAGTCATCTATGAACTAGAGGAGTTTATCAAATTAGGAATAAATTACAGGAGCTGGAGAGATGGCCCTGTGGTTAAGAGCGCTTGCTGCTCTTGTAGAGGACCTGGGTTTGGTTCCCAGGACCCACATAGCAGCTCACAACTTCAGTTCCAGGGGATCTGACGCCCTCTTCTGACCTCTACGGGTTCCTGCATGCATACAGTTCAGGCATGTTCAGGCAACACTCTTTCTCATAGAGTAAGTTTAAAGGAGAGTAAAATATATGAGTTTTTGTTTAAAATTAAACTATGTAGAATTATCACACCATCTTGCCATTATACTTGAGTCTACCCCCAAAGAGCCAGAGGCAGGGGTGCGAACATACGTGCATCTCCACGTGTCGATTGCGATGACAGCAGCCTGAAGGCTGAAGCAACGCCAGTGTCTCCTGAGTGATGAGGAAACCGTGGTGTGTCCATACACTGAGATGATTGTCACGGGCTGAGGACAGCCTGGGCTACACGGTGAATTCCAGGCCAACCTGTGCTGCACAGTGAGGCCCTGTCTTTAAAACAAATAAACCAGAATAAGCACCTAAAGAAAACACGCATTACTTAGTTAGGAAAACAGTAGGCCAGTGACGCAGTTCAGCCAGTAAAGGCGCTTGCTGCCAAGCCTAACGATCTGGGTTCAGTCCTCCAAACCTACTTGGTAGAAAGAGAGAACTGACTCCCCGTAAGTTGCCCTCTGACCCTCCACGCTCACGCTGGGGCACACGTGTATGCACAGCCACACAAAATTAACAAACAAGATTGAAACTAGATAAATTACTCAAAGTAATCTAATTAACACTCCAGCTCCACTCCTGAGCCACGGCCCAGTCTGTTGTTGTTCGTATCTGTGTGGGAGAAGTCCCATGTTCCTGGCTTTGGCGAAGATGCCTCACTGACAGCTCGGAATTAGCCAAGATGGGAGCTCTTGTCTCGTAGGCAGATGCTTCAGGTCCTGCAAATGCTATTTTTTTTTTTTAAACCCCAGACTGCCACTGTTAAATAGCACCCAGCTAGAAACTAGAGAACGGTGCTTATCTTGGTCCCCAGATGTTCTAGGAGTACCCTGGCCAGCATTATGATGTTGAGAATGAAGGAAAGAACGGAGATTCTTGGCTTGAGAATCTGGGTAGGCCACAGTGGTTCCATTTTGCCAGGATGGTGATTTCCACAGCTTCAGGGCCGTGGACGGTCCTACGACCACTTGCATTATACCTGCAGCGTGACAGGCCCACACGGAGATGAGGCATATGGGTTCTGCCTTTGAGCAGTCTTGGGCTGTGAGGAGGCCGGTCCTGTCACTCACTGACTGGAGCATCCTGTCCAAAGGCGCAATAGGACTGGGCAGGGAGCCACGACCTCCCTGAGGAGGCCAGCCCCGCTGCTGAGTCGCTTCCGACCGAGGCTGTACCTGGACTCAAGGGTCAGGGACCCTGGTGCGCATGCCAAGCGACTGTTTCCGCAAGCCCTTCCTGTACCCTTTTTCCCAGGCTTTTTGTGCCCTGCCCCCCAGGGCTGGACCTGTGGGCTTCTTCCCATGCCGCGCGCCCCCCCCCCAAGAAAAGGAAAGAAAAGGGAAAAGTTCGCCGCTGCTGTCCTCTCTGCAAACCAGCTAGACTCTCGTTCTTAGCCCCTCCCCCATGACAGCGAGCTCCCTGACCAGTCCAGGCCACCACCTGCACCAGGTGGCTTCTTTGTCATAGGACTCTCTGACCTGATGGGTCAGGTGTGAGCTCAGGTCTGTGTACTAACTCCACACACAGGCTGGCTTCACACCACAGCCAAATTGTTCCCTCCACAGCCAGCATGTGCCACATACTCTCATGGTGTCTGCAGGGCTGTGTGCCCTGTGGTTTCAGGCGAGTCTTGGCCTGCGGATGCCCCTCTCGGCTTCTGACTAGAGAGGGCTCTGACTCTGTTTTCTTTTCTATCTTTGATCCGGTCTTTGGATCCCGGCTGATCCCAGGTAGCCTCTGGGATGTTCCTTACCTGTAGCACATCCACAGGGCCCCTTAGGCTGTGTCTGGTCACATTCTGAGCGTCTGGTAATCACATGTTGTCTTTGGGGGCACGCCTGTGAGCACGCCGCTGTCCTGTTGGTGCGTTCACCTGGCACACAGCACCCCTCTGGTTAGGTCTCCTGCTGCCTCTTGCAGCCTGGATTATATAACACTGGGCCCTACAGTTATTTCTTCAACCACGGTCAAGGCCAGAGCCCCTAGACCCTAGAAAGGGAACTGAGTGGCCAACCATCTTTCTGAAAATCCCAGAATGCCACAGCCAAGTATGTTATCTAGGGGGCAGTTGGGGTGATGAAAGGGATGGGGGAGTGGGGGTGGGTTCAAGCTAAGCAAAGCCCAGTGGCAGTTGGGTTGTCCTGGAGTTAGGAGAAAGTAATTATGGTGAGAAGGGAGGTGCCCTCTGTTTCCCATGTCCTCTAGGGACAGAAAGAAAAGAGACACAAGGGTGAACTTCCTATTGGGAGGGTGGCCAAACCTGCCTTGGTTTCCTGATGGAGGAGTCCGGGCATCTAGCGGATTCCCAGGTCTGTTACAGGGCTGAGTGGTTACAGGGAAGGGATAGGAAGCAGAGGGCTGGGTTGCCAGAGTTCCGCAGCCACTCTGGCAAGGGGTGTTCTGGAGTCGTTGAGGGGAGCACTGCGTGAAGCCTGCACCCTGGCTGGGCTCTCTTGGAACCCTGTGGTGTGCTTGGCTTCCCTGCTTGGATACAGGCTGAGCAACAATGAGCTTCCCTCTGCTAATCTGCACTTGCCCTGGGGAGAACAATCACACGGGCGTGTCTCCACTTACCAGGTGCTTTTTATAAAAAACACAAGCGAACAACGCCCGCCTGCCTGCCCAGGTTGGATGCTGTCCCAGGGACCCGGCTTCTTCCCAGGGCTCTGTGCTGTGGGCCTTAACTTCTTAGATTGGACTCCAGCATCCCCAAATTCAGGACACACAGGTGACCGGCTGATGGTCAGATTGCCAGGCAGGTCCAGGTCCAGACAATAGCGGTTGGGGGTGCCCACTGCTCCTGGAAGTCCGGCTTCAGGAGGATGCCTGTGTGAGGGCCTCTAAAATGGCCGTGGTTTTGCAGTTCCCATGTCCACAAAGCTCACTTGGTTGAAAATAGTTTAAACCATCTGAGGCATGAGGGAGGGAGGGAGGGGTGGATTTTTTGAAAAAGGCCGGACTCTATTCCAGGAGCTTAAAAAAAAACCACAAAACACCACACTAAACCTAGCTCAGGCTTGGCCTCTCCTACAGAGACCTCCAAAGCCTCACCTGCCTCTGCAGGTCTCAGCACCCCACCCCACCCCCATTACCACACTTTTATAGTGATGGAGGAAGCAGACCCAGAGCCAGGACAGCTCAGGGACTCACTCACTTGTCACCACTGAGGACCAGGGGATAGGCTACCCACCCACTTGGCAGGGACTTATCTCCTGCTATGCATCCTTAGAGCCCTGTCTGCACAGAGGTCCTGAGTCCGAGGTAGTGCTCCGGCAGTGGACAGTCAGAAGGGAAACTTGTTGGCTCAGCCAGGAAGGAGAGAAACACCCCAGTCTCCCTAGGGACCCTTCCTGGTAACTGGTGACTTGCTTCTGTGTCTAACCCATGGTTTTAACTGACTGCCCAGGGATGTCTGAAGTGGGAAGGCTGCTTGGACAGAGAAAGGCCAAGCTGTGGGTACCCACTGATGAGGAAAAGGCCCAGGAGCAGCCCTCTTCCTTTCTTCTGATGTTAGGAACTATAATTTCTCTCTTCTGCAGAGAAGGTCGCGGTCCACTCTCTGTACTCAGGAAGCCCTTACAGTGGAAGGGGGGAGGGGTGCGGGAAGGACTCTTTGAAGGGCCGCCTCTCCCTGCCCTCTGCCTTCTGTAGCACCTACCCAAAGGGTGCAGCAGCGACCCCCGGGGACTCGAGGGTGGTAGCAGTCCTTGATGTACTGGATGCTGGGGGACTCCCAGGACCCTCAGCCCTGTAGTCAATAGCGTGGGGTCTTGCGGACACGCACTAGCCGAGCGCTGCCCCTTAACCCTTGCAGGCCCTGAGCTCTTACGCGAAGGAGGCGTTCACAAACTTTGGCTGCGTAAATAAAGCCTCCGGCAGTAAGAACACTGCGCCCAGGGAAGGGGAGGAATCTCGTCCCCCTCGGCGCCCGCCCGCTGCTGTGGCCCGGCCTCCACATCCTCCACATCCGCCCACATCTGGCCGCGGAGGGGCGTGAGGGGGAGGGGCCGAGGCCGTGTCTGTCGCGGTCCCCTGGGCACCCGCCAGGAAGGGAGAAGGGGGGCCAGCTCAGGTCGTGTGCCTGGGACTCCGCAGTCCCTGTAGGAGCTGCTCTGGTTCCAATCCCCCCCCTCCGCCCAGTTTTGACAGGCGGGCGCAACAGCCAGTGCGGAGTCGCGGAGTCCGGCGGGGTGCGGGAACCTGATCCAGCCGGGAGGCGGGGGCGGGGCGGGGGCCCGGGTGCTTGGGGAGGGGCCGGCGCTCGCCTTCCTCCCCCATTCATTCAGCCGACCGTGGGGGCCGAGGGGCTCGGGCGGCCAGCTCGGCACTGGGAGCGGGAGCGCGCAGAGCCGGGGCTCCGCGGGACTCCCTGCGCACCAGCCACCATGTCCGACCCCGCGGTCAACGCACAGCTGGACGGGATCATTTCAGACTTTGAAGGTGGGTGCCCGACCCAGCAGCTGCTTGGCGAGCTGGGCAAGAGCCTCCAGGCGGGCCTGGAACGGGACAGGGGTGAGCACAGGAGAGGCACGGCCCCGGATTGCTCACCCTGGGGCTCTGCCCCCCAGACCCAGTGTTGCCTACATGAAGAGCCCTAATTAGGGATCCTGTAGTTGATAGACCCTCTAGTTAGGAACCACGCACCCCTGGGGACCCGAGGTTCACATTGCCTCTGGGGTGTTCTTCCTTTTATTGTTGTTTGTGTTTGCCCAGCGACTGTCGCCTCCTCTGGGGCTGGCTTGACTTCTTCGGAACTACTCCGGGGAACGCAATTCCACCCTAGAAACCAGTGGGCTTTCTTCTTTGGGTGTTCGCCCTCAACCCTCTTCAGCGTGGGAGTTAGTTCCCCTCCTCGGATCCAGTAGGCGGCTGAATCTTCAGGGTGGACCGTCCTCCCCTCCCCCACGCCAGCTCCGGGGTTGGGGTTGAGCCCAGTCCCGGAGCTGGCAAGGGCTGCCAAAGTTGATCAGCCGTCAGCCCCCTTGCATCCAAGGGGATCCCAGCCCGGCGAGTTTCAGGGTCCAGGGTGGGATATTCCATATCCCAGATCCAAGCCTGGGACATCTTTATCTATCTGTGAGGGAAGAGCCTTTTGGGACAGAGGGGCCCTGTGAGCGCGCAAGGACAACACTTTCGTCTCTGGTCCTGAGTTTACAAAGTGCAGAAATACTTGGGGGCTGTTTTCTTCAAGAGTGGGCCTGCCATCCCCGCCCTGGGCTTGCATGCGCGCGCTTTCCAGAGGCCTCGTGACTGCCACTGCCGGTGCGGTGGCCCCGAGTCCTGCGTCCTCCTCCGGAGTAAATAAAGCCAGTGGAAAGGGAGGCTTACACAATGGTGTCCCGCGCGCGTCTGGGGCTGGGTTTCCGAGGGGCGGGCCTGACTCTGCCGGGCCGGGAGCCCCCGCCCCTCTGAGGGGCTCTCAGGCAGCCTTGGGCAGAGCCCTCTGGTGGGCTGTGAGCAAGGGAGGAAGGGCTGCACAAAGTTAGCCAGGTTCCAGAGCAGAAGCCCTAGCCCTACAAGTGACCAGTTGGGGGTGCTCCAAGGCCCCATGCTGGAACCAGGGGGCTTGTTGTAAGCCCACCCGAGGTCTTCCGTGTCTCTGAGTTGGGTGACTTCTTTGGGGAGCAGAGCCTTTGCTCTGTATTGGGTGTGTGTGCAAAGTCTGGGAAGTTTGTGGTTGCTGGTGTGTTGGCAGGCGCTGGCCCTTGAGGAGCCTGGGATATCACATCCACTTGGTCACCTCAGTGTTGGGGGCAGTTTTTAGATTCTAGCACTTGCCATCTGTGTGCCTATACAAGGCAGAGCTGCTTCTAGGCAGAACTTGTGTCTCTGACCGCCTGGACCTCCTGGAGTCCATGTCTGTTCTGGGGTCTCCCAGGCCTGTTTTGTTCTGTTCTGTCTTCTGCATGCCCTAGTGACTGTTCAGGTTCCTCTGTGCACCTCGCCTTTACCCTGGGGACTTTCATTCTCCTGGGACTGTGATCTGAAAGTCAGCCAGTCAGTTCCCTTCTCTCCAAAGTCTGGCGGGGAGAGGAGGGGCAGAGGGAGATGAGAGGGGTAGGGGATGTACCACCTTTTATAGGTCCTGATCTCTTCTGTGTATGCTCTCTACGCCAGTCCTGGGAGGCATTCCTGAGGATTTTCTGCAGGGGTTTCTGCAGAAGGTCTTGTTGGGAAGGGAGAAGTTTAGGGATGGTGCCCATCTCAGCAGCTGGTACCCTTTGCATTGTGGAAGTGGAGGCTGGCCGTTCCTTCCTTCCTTACGATGTCATGCCCTGACTGGGCTGCCTCCCAGGCCAGCTTCTTGACCCTCAAATCTAATCCAAGACAATGGCCTCATTGAGAGCACCCTGGTATAAGGGTTGGCAGTCTTAAGCGAGTGGGGCCTCCCGTCTGCTTTCCTGGGAATGCCAGTCTTCCTACTGGGGATCCTGACAGCTCAACTGGGGAATAGGGTCAGGCCTCTGAGTAGCCAGCAATTACTAGCCCCTGGCCATCAATAGTGGAAGTTGTTGTTGGTGTGTATGTGTGTGCACGCACGTGTGTAAACATGCATGACACTTGTGCACTGGCTAACTTTGTGCATTGAACAAAGGACCCAAAGAGTGGCCCCTCAGTGTCCTAGGAGTATGGAGTTGAGTTGGTATGTGGAGAGGGTGTGCACGTGGGGGTTGGACAGCCCAAGACAACTGGACAGATGGAGGTACGAGGAACATGTGACCCAGCCCAGCACAGGTGATAGAAGCTGGCAACACAGGAGACCAACTAGCAGTTGGGAGATGGGGAGGCAAGATCTCTAGTGCAAGTAGGGTGTGTGAAGGGGAGAAGAGCTCTCTGGCCAGCCTGCCCCCACAGGCGGTGAGCAGCAGAGACTCTTGGGAAGAGGGGCCAGCTTGTTCAGAGGAGCCCAGCCACAGAAGGTCAGGTGCTCCCTGATGTTAGTGTGACCAGAATCAGCTGGGGAAGCCAGCCGGAGAAGCGTCCTGCCTCATGCTTCCACCCACCAGGTATGTGGGCCTGTGCCAGGTAGTTGGGGAAGGGGGAGGGAGAAAAGAGCCAGGTTGACTGCAGCTGCTGGGCCCCACAGTCCCTTTGTGAGCCTGGACAGACAGGCTCATAGCATGGGGCACTGTGGCCTGCTGAGGGGGTGGGACCCAGGTGCTCCCCACTGGACAGGGTTAGATCTGAGCTATGTGTATCTCTGAGGGTGTTTTTTGTGTTTTTTTTGTGTTTTTTTTTTTTTAAATCAAGCAGAGAGCCTGCTGGTCCTCGGATCCAGGCAGTCTGGAGCTAGCAGCTGTACCACGCAGGAGCATCCTACACTACAGGACAGAGGGAAGTGGCCCTTGGTGGGTTAGGCTCCCCAGCTCAGAGCAGCGTGCCTCCCTGCTAGGGGCTGGTGGGTATAAGGTGTGGTTGTGTGGAGTAGGAGCAGGTAGGGCTGTGTCTTCATCACACACCTGTCTTTTTGTTGGGCCCTCACATCTCCTTCCATTTTTTTCTCTGTTTAATTCCATCCTATATAGTCCCCGTATATCCCCATCCTGTCACTATCCCCCCAGGAACCGGGGGGTGGGGGGTCACATTGGTGATCATCAGGAGGTCTCGTGAGGATTCGAACTTTTGGTTTTCTGTCCCTTGGGACTGAGAGAGTGGCAACTTCCCATGTCTGGGTACCTGGCCTTTGTGTCCTTTCAAGAAAGGCACTCCTCTCCCCCTCTATCCCATTCCCCGGGAGTGGAAAATACTTCTTGTTTTGCTGATGGAGGTCTTAATCTTGCTAGTTTCTCATTTGTCTGTGATTTTCTACTCTCGTATTTCTCAACATAAAGGGCGTTTAGTTGGCTTTTTAGCCTGCCCTTCCCCATGAGATTACTCTGGCACCCACCTCTCTCCTGTGAGTGACACCTGCCATTCCCTGTGACTGGGTGGCAAGTGGAGTCACCCCTTCCCCTCTCCTTTCGTGCTGAAGCACGGGGCAGCTGGATGGTGTTCTTGAGCGAAGGCCAGAGTTGTTATCACAAACACAGTTACAGGCCGAGCCCTTGTATAACAAAAGCCACTTCGAGTGCTAGCTGTTGGCCTGCTCTCCTCAACAGAGTTTGCTGTAATTAGTTTTGCACGCCCAGAACAATCTTGAGAGTCAATCCTTGACGTTTGTTGAAACAGATCTGGCCCAGACGCCCAGACACTCCAATCCGAGTGGCAAGGCTTTTCTCCAGTGTCCCGGAGGAAGCTCTTCCGCACTGGGTCCTGGAGATCCTGTAATCCTTCCTTCCCTCAATAGAGAGGTGGCCAAGAAGGCAGGGACCATGCAGCCACCTCTGGGACAAGGTGGAGGTGATGGCTGGACCCAGGTGCCACTTCGCTCCCTGGACGAAGGGCCTGTTGCTTGCAGGTAGCTGTAGGCCTGTCCTTTTAATTAACACCCGTGGGCCTACTGTGCAATGGCTCCTGAGGTTTCCAGCCAACACTCCAGCTCCTGGGAATGCCGCCTTCCTACCATGAGCGCCTCTACCGCCACTGAAGGGGCTGAGGGGAATCCCAGGGCTTCCTGTAATGTAGAGGGGCTGGCCTCTTCTGTGAGCCAAAGCTTTTGACATCCTCAACTTGGTACACCAGGTGATTCCCATCAGTGGTTCCCGTGTGAACAAGTTCACTAGACATTAGGGAGGGTAGGTGTGTAAGTACCCCACAAAGGGTTACCCGAGTCAGACATCTAGTAGGGGTGGGCACACCCCCTGTGAGGGGCATCAGCCTGGAATCCTTTCTGGAGCATGTGGCATTTCAGGAAGGGTTCGAAGGAAGCGCTGTGGCAGGGGGTGGGTTTGGAGGGGGGGCAAGAGTTTATATTGAGAGAGAGGTCTTATGGGGGAGTGATGGTGGCAGCCTGGGCACTTGGTGGCTGAGCCTGCTCTATTGTTTGGAAGCTGTGTGGCTCAGGGCCAGTCTCTCAGCTCACTTGAGCCTCCATTGTGATTGATGATCTGATAGGTTTTAGGGGGGTGTTCTTTGAGATACAGAACTGGCTTCATGGGGCTGGGGGGGGGTTGCAGCAGCTACTGGAACCGGGAGATGTTTGTACAAGACATATAGATCCTCAGTTCTAGAAGGTCTTACAGACAAGAACCTGTCTGAGCCCACTATGGGGACAAGATTGGATAACATAGTCACCCCTGATGGTGGCAAGTCTCAGGGGCCTTGGTTGGTACCCATAGAACTCTCCTGGGAATCAATTCTCTGACCTTAGATGAAGCAGGGTGGGGGAGCCCCTCCTCCTCCCTGACTGATATTCTCCATGGAGGTCAGAGTCACGTGGGGTGCAGGGTCCTTCTTCCTGGGAGGTTGTCCCAATATCTCTCCCACCAGAACATCACAGGCAAGGGAATGGCATGTCCATCTGCAGGGCCGAGTGCTGACAGTCCCCGGGCATGTACCTGGTGATGGGCTGTGAAGTGGGCCTCAAGGTTGAAAAGCTGGGGACCCTGTTAATGGAGCTGCACAGTGGCCTTGAGGCATAGTGCACACTCAGCTCTGAGGTGTGATTGTCCATCCAGTAGATACCGGAGGGCTAAAGGAGCCAAATCTACACATCTTCAACTTACTTGGCTTGGGTACCAGTGGCAGCCGTGCACCCCCATCCCTAAGGTACCCTGCGCCTGGAGTTGAGGGTTGTGGGGTACTTGGTACATGGAAAAAGGGATTGATTGCCCTGGCTGGAGTCCTCTGTCTTGTTCTGGCTGTTCTTTAGAACCTGGTTGACCTGTTTGTGTGCTGAAAGTACCTACCACCACCCAGGACTGGTGTTCCCAAAGAGAATACAAGGGCTCGATTGTGTGCTTGGTCTAGGAGCCAGGGAGTTTCCTGCCTGGTGAATGTGGCCTCTGCCTGCCCTTCTTGGGGGACAGGGTTTGGCCTGACATTTTGGTGCCAGGACAGACCTGGGCCCCCTTTCCTTTTTCCACCTCCCATTTCAGAAGAGGTCACGCTAGGATTCTGAGCTTGGTGGCTTACGTGACCACCCACTTTTGTCTGTCGGGGGCTAGTCTGCTGCATGGAGGATCTGTATCGACACCCAAACCCAGGACAGAGTTCCACCTCTGTCAGACTGGCCCAGGCACTTTCTTCTGGGATCAGGGGCCCTGTGGCGGAGATGTGTGTGGTCTGCTCATATACAGTGGCTGGGGTAAGGGCACTGGGCAGCCACAGGACTCTTGGTGTGGTCCACCTTGAAACCCTAGGCAGTTTCATTTTGAGGGAGTGTAGGATAGTTGAGAAAGTTCCTCCCCCTATGTCGCCCATCAAATTCACAGAAGTCCTCCTGCCTCAGCCTCTTGAGGGTCACAGACATAAATCCACCCCCAAAGACCCATTTATTGGGAAGGAGATTCGTGTGGTTTCTTTTGACTAAGCCAGGGGTGGGAGGATTGGCTGAGCAGTGGCTGTCTTTTTCTAAAGGCCTCTGTTTTTTTTTTTTTTTCCAAATTTGGAGTCTCATGGAATTTTCTGCAAACACAATCTCAGAAGCCCAAGGGTTTGTCATCTCTTTGGCTAGAGAAACCCGCCAGTTGGCCTCTGGACACCCCCAGGCACCCGGAGGGCATTTCTGGGCTCTGACTGTTTAATTTGGTCTGGACAGAACTTGGAGGCTCCATGCTGTCGGGAACCAGCAGATGTTTTACAAATTTTCAGTTTGTTCCCATTTTTTTTTTTTTTAAAAAAGACAATCTCAAGAACTTCAGAAAGAGACAGCACGACCTTGCTTTCTATGGGAACCATAAACATTTAGGCCCCCCCCCACCAAACCTGTCCCCTTGGCTCCCTGAGGAACACCTTGGGGGGGGGAGACAAAGAGTAGGTGGGGTTTCTATTCTACCCCTTCCCTCCCTCCCTCTCTCTCCTCCTCTCCCCTCCCCTCCCCTCCCTTCCATTCTCCCTCCTCCTCACAAAAGGAGAAACTTTGTTACAGATTTGTTTTTATTTTAGGTGTGTGGGTGCTTTGCCTGCATGTTGTGTGTGCACCAGTGAATGCATGATGCCTGAGGAGGTCAGAAGAGGGCATCAGATCCCCTGGAATTGAAGTTCCAGACCGTTCTGAGCTTCCTGGGCGCTGGGCACCACTCGTGGGTCTTCTGCAGGAGCAGCCAGTGCTGCTACCACTGAGCCATCTCTCCTGCCCCACTTGGGCTTTTCTCTGTCACGGTTTGTTCCCGGAAATAGCTCCTTTCCCACCGCACTCTTCCCTGGCATCTTTGGCCCACAGTCCAGGAACTGAAGAGCCGTGGTCCTGCGTGCACAGCCTCATCCCTGCCCCGTACAGCTTACAGCTTCTTGTGACTCTAAGACTAAGTGCTTGAGGCTACAGGGAGACTGTGCAGACACTTGAACACTGACCATCTGCTCCTTTGACTGCAGATGGCGGGTGGGATCTCTAGGGGCTCAGGCTGAACCTGCTTAAGGGGGAGGATTGAGGACAGCTGCCCCTTGCTGCCTAGATGGGGCCTGGCATTGTTCCCTGTCCCCTTTTACAGTGTCTCGCCTTTGAGAAGCTGGGACTCCAGAACTCTATACAACCAATGTCACACCTTTAAACAGGATCCTGGTTTCCCACTCCCAACCCACAGTGCGGGAATGAAGAGCTCACAGGCCCTTGCAGACGGGACTTGGACACCTCCTTACGGGAGAGTGCAGTTGAGGGAGCCTCTGGGAACGAGGGAAGTAGTCACTTTGGGTTCCAGGTGGACCCCTTCCGTACCTCTAGGATGTTGACAGTGGTCATTGACGGTTCCTGTCCCATTTTCCGTTTAGGCCGAGAGAGTGGTCAGTCTCAGACATAGAGAATGTGGCCCCAGCCTGCTGCAGCCAGCATCCTCGTGGACTCTACGCTCTGTGCAGGGGCTCACCCTCCCAGGGTTCAGGAAACAGACTCTGATGGAGGATTCTGCCTTGCTTTGCATGTGGGTGGGCTGCTTCCCTGCAAAGGGAGGTCAGACCCCTGCCCTGTGTCCTCTAGGGACAGATAGCATCTGTGGTATAAGTGGACTCATTTTCCTGACTCCAATGTCCCTTGCCTGCTGTCCCCCATCATGGATCAGGCTCTGGACCGCTCTGAAAATGAACTGGTTATGGGATTTTTCCTTAAGTGCAAAATGAAAACTCCCAGGTTCTCCACTGTTTCTACAGAAGCCACTGGGTGCCCGCACCTGGCTTGCTCAGCAGGAATGGGTGGGCCTCTTGTGCAGGCCAACCTGGCAGCATGAAAAATTCTCATGCTTGTGCCTGTGAGATGTGGGCTCTGTGCCTTTGCTCCCAGCCAGGAGGCACACGGAGCTGAAGGCCAAGTCGGGTGGGGGAGAGGTCCTAAGTGTGGAACCCCAGCCAGGGTGTGAGCTTCTGTAGGTGTGCAAGGAGCTGAAGATATGCATGCAGCTGTAGATGTGCAAGCAGCTGACAGTGTGCAGGCAGCTGTAGGTGTGCAAGCAGCTGACGGTGTAAGCATCTGTAGGTGTGCAAGGAACTGAAGGTATGCAAGCAGCTGTAGGTGTGCCAGCAACGGTGAGTTTCAAGCCTGGCCCTCCCTCCGGAAACCCCAGGAAAGGCAGCTGGTTTTTTTTTTCTTTCTTTCTTTCTAAACAACAAAAGAAACCCTTGGCCACCAGGGGCCCCTGGGGGTGAAGCAGACCATAGACTGGGATCTCTCATTCCTTTACCACAGGCAGCCTGGCCTGGTACTGCTGAGGGTGGAGGGAGGAGGCCAGGTCCTGGCTCAGAGAAGCTGGGCTGCAGACAGCGGGCTTTGAGGGACGGGGTAGGAACACTCCTCCGACCCGAGGAACAGTCTTGAACATCCGGTCAGGCTGTGGCAGCTCTCTGCTGATATTTAAGTGAGGAAGCCAGGCTTCTGCGAACAGCTGCCCTGCAGCCAGCTGTCAGGGGCTGGTTGTGGTGGGGAAGGGGACTGTGTCTCTTCCCGTACTTGTGAATTCTTTGTCTCTGACCCAAGTCTCGGTCCTGGCCCTCGCAGCTGTTTCCTGGTAGCTCCCAGGCACATCCCTCCCACCCACTTTTCCTCATTGTCATGCCCATTTCCTCTAACCATGATGTAGCAAGGTGAACCCTTCTGCGGCTGCTGCTAAGGTGTGGGCAGGCACTGCCTGGCAGACCCCGTGTGTTCTAGCCATTTAGCCTCTGGCTGTCAGTTCCCGTGCTGAGACCTACGCCCTAGTCCCTGCCAGGTGCCACCGTCGTGTTGTAAATCTTTGCCTTTCTCATCTGCCTGGCTCTTGAGTATGATGGAACTCTCAGTCTCTTTGGCAGGAGAGAGTGGGTATCTGGGGTTCGGAGCCTAGGGGCTGATGGGGCAGCCTCCGCTTTGGTCCAGTCTTGCGTCGGTGAAACAGGAGCTCTGCTCTCACCTGGCGGGCTGTGTAGCGGGGGCAGTTGGAGCTTTTCCCAGAGGCCTCAGGGGACATGAGGACAGAGTGTGTGACTCAACTCTGAGCTCAAAGAACTGCACAAGGCTTCCACCTTTCTGTGCCTCAGTTTCCCATCTGCTGTGAAAGTGGGCATGTTGTCCTGGTTCTACGTTAGGCCTAGAGACACCACATTCTCCACTATGCCCTGCCTGGTGTTTCTTATTGCAGGGCAGAAAAATGAAGATCTGGAGATGAATCAGGGGCTGTAATATTTTACCCCCTCCTTTAGTATAAAAAGATTGCCGGGCGGTGGTGGCACGTGCCTTTAATCCCAGCACTTGGGAGGCAGAGGCAGGCAGATCTCTGTGAGTTTGAGTCCAGCCTGGTCTACAGAGCAAGTTCCAGGACGGCCAAGGCTACAGAGAGAAACCCTGTCTCAAAAAACAACAAAACAAAACAAAACAAATGGCAGGCTTCTCTTATCTGTGCTAGAGTCATATGGGGACAAGAGTAACTTACTGCCCTGGGTGTCGCCTGCACGCGCGTGTGCGCGCGCACACATGTGTGTGTCTGTTTGTGTGTATGTGTTTGCGTATGTGTGTGTGCATGTGCGCACGTGTGTCTGGGGAGTGAGGGCGTGTGGGAAGTACTCAGTCACCCCTGACTTGAGAGATTCCAGCCCCCTAGGCCTTCCCTTGCCAGGGCACAATATAGAGAGGACAGCAATGAGGAAGCCAGGTTCCTGTTCGCTGGATGGTGACTGTCAGCTGGAGGAAGGTGACAGTGGCTCGGAGGATGGGTGTGTGCGCACGCTGCTGCGTTTGTGATGTGTTTCCTGCAGGAGGGACATGCAGCCAGTTCCCTTTCAGGCCCTGGCTGTGGGCCACAACCTTGTGACTCACGAGCTCCCTTTGTCCCCAGCAGTGCCCCTTAGGTAGCTTCGTTCTGGGTGCCCTTCAGTTTGTGACTGCCTAGCGCGTTGTTGGGACCCGTGGCGGCTGAAACCAGACATTGTCCTCCAGCGACTGCCGGAAAGCAGGGAGTGGGTAGCTGGTAGCTCTGGGGTGCCCACAGGCAGGGCCATTTCCAGGATGGTGTGGGCCACTGGGTTTGCATTTTGTAAGATGTCAGGAAGTGAATGAGGCTTGTGAACCCCCCCCCCCCCCCCGCAAGGCAGAGATCCCCAATTGCTGCCCCTTGGGAAAAGCCTGGGGTGTTCAGGTCCTCCATCCTCTAACTAGGGACTATGCTTTATGTTCTGAATGTCACTCTGATGCTGAATGACTCATCTGGAGTGAGAAGATGAGAACTGTAGAGAATTTGAAAAACAGGACCCAAGAATGTGGGCGGCCTTGACCACCCGACTACCCGGAGAAGCACAAGGCAGCTCTGGATGTGCCTGAGATCACGGCAGAGTGAAGGACTGTGAAGATACTGTGCGTTATCTGTATCGTAGGGTTACAGATTTCTTTCTTTCTTTGCACATTTCTGCCTCATGCTTAGATTGTATTATAGTCAGGGAAAAAAGTAGCTATCATTTTTAAAAGTTAATTTTCAAAAAGAAAAGTAATTTTACTCAAACAAACCTCTCGTCTGATTTGAGAGGCCAGGGAAGGGAGTCCAGCCACGAGGAGGACAGGAGGAGGACAGCCAGGGTACCAAAGTGTGATCCTTGCAGTTCAGGGTTAGGTGCTGGGTGGAGTGTGTCACCTTTGCCCAGCAGTGAGGGCTGCTGGGAGCCACCTCTGCAGGAGCAGTTTGGACCACCGTGTAGTCCAGAGCTGAAGTCTTCCATCTTGACCTGGGAGGGTGTGTGCAGGGCTGCTCCTCAGTGTCCATCCCTGCCAGGCTTGTGTCCAGTGTTTGGAATGGCTCTACCAGGTTGGTACAGGAGAGAGAAGTTGCTAGGGCTGGATCCGTTTGTGTTCTGTTGTGTCTGGGATGGAAAGGAACGTCCTTTTCAGGAACCAGGCTAGAGGGCCCTGCACCTGGACCACCGTGGGATGTGGATGGTCTTGGTTATTTCTTTATTTCCCATACAATCACCCCCCCAGCTCTGGGCAGTCCACAGAGCTCCCCAGGACAAAGGACGACTTGGCTAAAAATTCCGTTTTGTTTTAGCTGAGAAAAGAATGGTTCCAGCAGCCCTGTGATCACGACAGGCTCTTCCTTCCTGTATTGACACTTCCCCAACACCTCCCTCAGTGGGGCTTCAGGCTGGTGGGCCTGGTTCCTGCTGAGACAGACTCTCAGGCTGTGTCTTGGGAGGACAGGAGGAGGTTTCTTCCTGCCTGACATCCCCTGGTTCCCAGCTGCCAGGTGCCTGAAGACAGGTCAGAGGTCAGGGGCTGCATTGCTGGACTCTGGGCTGTGGATTGGCGGTCCTGGGATCAGTCAGATTGCTCTCTGGCACCTCGGATTTCCATTTACTGTAAACAGGTCCTTCCAGGGTTTCTGGTACTGATGTAAACAGTCCAGTGAATGTGGGCTGGAGAGGTGGTCTGTCCACCTGAGAGGAGCAGGCAGCTGAAGGAAGGACTTTGCTGCCTGCATGGAAGAGGGGCGCTCCCGTGAGGCAGAGGAGAGGTCTTGTCTCCACTGAGGGACGCTCAGAAGCTCCCCGAACAGTGGCAGGGGAAGATCGTGCTGGGAGCCGAGGAGCTGGGACTGAGTGGCTGTTGAGACCGAACAGCTGACTAGAACAGATGTGTGAGATACAGAACGATCGGGGACAGCGGTGGGGACAGCGTGATCGTGATCGGTCCCAGGAGGCCCAGGGGAAGCTCAGCAGCTGAGAATGCAGCCGCTCGGGTCTGAAGGGCCGGAAACAGAACTGGAGGCCAGAAATGCGGCCCTAGGGATGTATGGGGCAGGGTTCTTCTGCCACTCGGAGGGGTAGCCTGTGCCAGGCGTCTGCCCTCTCTGGGTCATGGTGACTTCCAGATGACTGGGTCACCCTTGGTGTGCAGGCATGTCCCTCTGCCTTTGCTTCAGCCTCATGGGATCTTAGTCTGTGCCTCTGAATTGTTTGTCTTTAATTTTTAGAAGACTTTGCCTTCTTTCCTTCCCTTCCTTTGTGTACACACATTCATGTGCACACCCATGTGTGCCGTGGCTTGTGTATGGAGATCAGAAGGAAACCTGTGGAAGTTGGTTCTCTCTCTCTCTACCATGTAGGTCCAGGGGATCAAGCTCAGGTCGTCAGGTTTGACAGCAAGCTCCTTTACACACTGGCCCATCTCACTAGCCCCTGGCTTCTTGTTTTCTGTCTCCCACTCTAAACCCAGGGTGATGTCACCTTGAGCTCCCTAAGGGCATTTGCAAAGGCCTTCATGGATACCCAGTGTTACTCTGACCTCTCCTTTGGGGATATATTGAGTCTGTAACATAGCTGATCTTACGGGCAGTGGAGTTCAGGCCCAGGCTGAGCAGTGGGGCACCCGGAAAACAGACCTGATGTACTAATGTTTTCCTTGAGTGGCTGCGGGCCTCCTGGTCCGTCTGATAACTATGACATAGCATTCTTCCTCTTGGGCTGTTTGAGAGGCTGCACTTGGGAGGGACAAAGGGAATCAAGGCTCTGTCCCCTATATCTCTGTTGCTGCAGCACACCGCTGTGGTCCAACTTCCGCGTAGGTAGACAGGGTGGTGGGCGAGTTGTGGTGGAGGTGGACATTTTTGTGACAGACTTTAGCTGCCTCCTTCCTGCACCTGTTGTGTGAAAGCGTAGTCTCCAGACAAACCCACCGGCCCTTTTCCTCCCCATACCCACTGGCCCTTCTCCCAGGACTGCGCCTCGGTAGGTCCCTCTGGTCCTAGGTCCTCCTCCCTGAGCCTCGGCTCCTGAGAACTGGTTAGTATGGGGACCCTGGACTATGGCCAGTTCTCACAAGGTTCTGTTCAAGAGGATTTCATGGAGTGTCCAGTGCTTTGCTGACAGAAGGGGACACCAGGGAGTTTCTTTAGGAGGGTCCCCCCGTTTCCCCAGGCCTGTCTAGTTTCCACCCCTGACTGCTTCGTGCCAGCTCCTTCTGGAATCTTCTCAGTGTCCAGCTGGGGCCTCTCCTACACAGCAAACCCACTGGCACTCTCAGTTTCCCATGATCCTCCTTTGCTCTATGTCTTTGAGGCCTAACAGAGAATAAACCTACCCCATCCTCATGTTCAGTGGAACCCAGCCAAGCAAGGCTGAGCGGGGACAGGCAGGGCTGTGTGGTCCCTGTGGCTGTCCCCACCTCCAGGCTGCTGGGTGAACATTGGGTGTGATTGTCAAGAGCTGGCCTCTGACCCCTCCCCTGGCTCCTGGGTGCTGCTCTGACCGGAGCCTGAACTCTGCCCCCTGGGGTCACTGTGCCCTGTAATTAGGCCACAGCTCATATCTGCCTGGGCCTCAGGCCACAGAGTTGAGCACCCCATCTGGCACTCTGAACATGAGGGCTGGTATGATTGATGGAGGGTCCCACCGGGGCCAAGTGGCCCCTGGTGGTAAGGGTTGCTTCTGCCTTTTGCTTTCCATTTTTAAAGTGCTTTTGAGATTTTCCCATGGTGGGTGAGGTAAGGAGGGAGGGAATTGCTCTAATCAGGCAGGTCAGGACTGGTCTCTACCCGTGTGTCCAGGGCCTAGTGGTAGGACAGAGAAGGGAATGGCTGTACCAGAAAACTAGACCCTGAGAACTGGTTCTTTCTTGCCTAGCAATTCTTTTCTATGCTTCAGAGTGGAAACAGACCAAAGTCTCCCTCAGGATTTCTGGGTCCTCCTGGTCCCCCAGGTAAGCATGGGAAAGGCCCAGGCTGGACCCAGTCAGGCCTATATCAGACAAGCTGACTGGTCTTCATTCCATGGAGGGTTCTTGGAGTGCCCCCCCCCCGGAGGATCATGGGAAATGAGACTTTGTGAAGAGCCTCAGAGTATGGGAGAGCAGTTTGGGGAGTCGGGGACCTTCTGATGGTGTTGGATGGTGGGGAGCAGATGAGGTGAGTGGGCTGCACTGTGCTCTGGCCTGGAGTTGGAGTCTCGGCTTTCTGTCCCCAGACAGGACCACAGGGTCTAAGTGCACAAAGGACCCGGGGCTTCTAACCTCTACCCTAAGAGCTTCTTCAGGTTATGCTCTTGTTGAAGTCGGAGGCCTCCCGCGGCCGCCCTCCTGCCTTCACCAGCTGCCTTTTAGTTAGGAACCTTTGACCTGAGGGGACTCAGAGGCCACATGATCCCCTCCCCTCCCCCAAAGCAGGGAACGTCCAGACCCTCCTCCAGGGACCCGTCCACGTCTGTGTCCATTCTGTGTCCACTTCTGGATGTGCACAGTGGCACATGCCCCAAATCTCAGCACTTGGGAGGTAGAGGCAGGAGCATGGGGTTCAAACGCCTGCATTGTGAGTTTGAGACCAACCTGGCAATATAAGGCTCTTTCTGATAAACAAAAAACAAAACCCAAACACTCGGTGCCATGTCCACCTCTGCACAGCTTGTGGGAGAGTGGCTTCTTCTCCCCCGCAGCCTCATCCTGAACCAGGAAGTTCTTCCTCAACTCTTCCACATCTTTTTAGTTTTGGCTCCTTTTTCTTTCAGCAGCTGGTGATTGCAGGTGTGTTCGAATCCCATAGCTGTAATTTAGCAAAGAAGAAAGGGAGTCTGCATCCTGTAGCCATGTTTATGGTGAGCCTGGAATGACCCTGGGGCTCTAGGCAGGAGGGGCCAAGGTGGGAGGTTGGAGGCAGGAGTCTAAAGCCTACAAAGAGAGCACCCTTCACTAAAGCAACCTCATTGAGGGGCTGGGTCAGCTTTGGAAGAAGAAAGTTGGAAGCTCCCAGGGGAAGGGCGTCTGCTCAGGTCCCCCTTGAGCTCTGGGCAGAGGTTTCTTGCTGCCTGTCTGATATCTTTGTGGAATTCTGAGGAGGCTTCCTGACTCTTTGTGTGGCCACCAGAAGTCCTTCTGTGTGTGTGTGTGTGTGTGGCCGGGGGGGGGGGACATCTTCTGCAGGTAGAGTGACCCTGAAATTCACAGCCCCGCTAGGAACTCTGGGTTCTGATGGGGAGCCGTAAGTCTGTCCACAGTGTGCGAGCTGGGGCGGACGGACTGATAAGGAGGGGACCCCACCTCCACTACGATCCCGGCAGCAAAGGGGTCTTTTTTTTTTTTTTTCGAGACAGGGTTTCTCTGTGGTTTTGGAGCCTGTCCTGGAACTAGCTCTTGTAGACCAGGCTGGTCTCAAACTCACAAAGATCCACCTGCCTCTGCCTCCCAAGTGCTGGGATTAAAGGCGTGCGCCACCAACGCCCGGCTAAAGGGGTCATTGTTAATGGTGCTCAGTAATGTGAAGCTGGGCAGGGAGCATGGTGGGCTGCGAGAAGCAGGAGGCCCACCCAGGGCATAGTGAAACAGACAGAAAGCCAGTCAGTGGCTGCAGCAGGCTCAAGACCCTTTCTCCCTCTTCAGCTCTTTCCCTCCCCCTTTCCTAACTCCCTCCCTTCTCTTTCTCCTCGAATTTTGCCGTGCAGGGTCTCACACAGGCTCCGCCGCGGGGCTGCACACAAGCCTCCTCTTCCCTTTTCTGAGTTCTCAGGGGCACCTTCGTTTCTGGCGCTTCTGTTTCAAAGCGTCAGATTCCGTGGGGCTCACCTTTGTCATGCTGTGGTCTCTCAGAGCCGTGTAGGCCAGCAGTCCCACCTGGAGGTGTCTGTGGTGTTAGTATCTTCTCCAGGCCCAGAGGGAGGGAGGGAGGGATGTTCTGCCGGGTGCCTCTTCCAGCTTTGGAAGCTGCTAGCGGTCTTCAGCTGGCAGACTCCTCCCTGGCATCCTGATCTCCACCCTCACGTGGCTGGCTGTCTATGTGTGTGGTTTTTCAGCTTTGTTTTCTCCCATCTTTTATGATGACGCTTGTCACTGATTCAGGGTCCGCTGTAATCCAGGGCAGTCCTTCAGACCCTGACTTGAATTAGAGAAATTCTCCCCAAGCAGGACCATAGTTGTAGGTTGTAGAAGATAGCACATAAATGCTTCATTTGGGTGAACCCTGTCTATCTCAGTGCCCCTGGCCCACCTTAAAGAAGGTAGGTGGAGGGGCTGGCGAAATGGCTCAGAGGATAAGAGCACTGGCTGCTCTTCCAGAGGTCCTGAGGTTAATTCCCAGCAACCACATGGTGGCTCATAACCATCTGTAATGAGATCTGGTGCCCTCTTCTGGTCCACAGGGACACATGCAGGCAGAATATTGTGTATATAATAAATAAATAAATCTTTAAAAAAAAGAAGAAGAAGGTAGTGGGTCTAGAGGAGGCCATTGTGATTCCAGGATTCCAGGCGCATGAGCCTGTCGCTGGTTGGACTGGGGAGCCACTTCATCCTACAGCTTTGCTTGACTGGTTTTTCCAAGAAGAAATTAACAGAGTGAAGTTGGGGCAGGATGCCTAGGAAGGACCCAGGAGTAGAGCACTTTTCCAGCCTGCCAAAGAAAAGCCAGAGGCGGGAATCCCGAGAGCTGGGTCTCCACCACCTACAGCTGCCCGTGGACTGCCTGGACAAGGATTTCCACACTTGGCTTCCGAAAGGAGCGATGTGGGTCACTTGCCTTGTGGGCTGGACTGAGGAGGGGACCTTACCCCCATTGTGCCTCTATGTGTTTCTTCTTTGTTTCTCTTGGCCTTATCTCAGCTGCAGAGATGTGATGTCTCTGACCTACTTGTTCACGTGATCATCTCAGAGTGTGCCCAGCCTGCCTTTGAGCATGATAGTGAGGGGGACCTTGAGTGCCCAGAGTGACCTTGGCAGAGAAAGAAGTCTATTTCTGAAGTCACCGGAAAGCAGTATATGGAGCTGGGCTCCGTGCTACATACACTCGAGGCTGAGGCAGGAGGATCACTGAGACTTTGAAGTCAGCATGGGCTATATACAGTGTAAGCCTCTGTCTCAAAGAACCAAGAGAGAAGAGGTGGAGGAGGAGGGGGGAAGAGAAGAGGTGGAGGGAGAGTAGGGAGGGGGGAGAGGACACAGAATTGGCCTTTAGCTTCTGTGGAAAGGCTTTGTCCTTGGAGCCCCAAACCCCTTGGCAGATCATTTCTCAGGGATACCTAGAGGTGGGTGGGTGGAAGCGTCCAGCCTTTTCCTCATCCAGAGATTCAGGTTAGAGCTTTGTGAGTTTACGCCAGGTCTCCAAAGGCAGGCAGCGGGGATCCTGGAACAGGACCCTCCGGGCCATGACCTTAGTGTCATGAGCCTCCGCAAGCTCCATCTGTGGGCCACGTGTACAGATAAGCCAGGGTAGTCAGAGCCCTTGGCTGCCATGCTGGAGCCCTAGGCAGAGGTGGCTTCTCCAAGGTCTGTCTGCTGGACACAGCAGGACCTGGCCTTGAGGAAGGTGCATCGCAAGCCGGAGGGGAGGCTACCCTGGTGTTAGCCCCTGCTTTCTCCCTTTCCTTCCGGGACCCTGGACTTTGAGGTGTCTGAGAGCTTGTGCTCTCAGGAGGAAGAGCTTCCTCTGTCTTTATCTGGACTTGGCCTAGCCTTGTTAAATAACCCATGTGGTTGTTGGTAGGGATTCGTGGCTGGGAACAATAGCTGTTTACAGACTTCCGGTACAGGCTCTGCTTACCCGGGCTATTTTTAAGTTCTTCCTTTGGGGCTGGTTCTGCTTCCTGAAGGGACATCCCTCCCCCTGTCACTCATCTGTATCCTTCTCCTTGTCCTAAGCCTGTCCCCTACCCCCACCTGCCTCCACTCACCCAGCCTGACTTTACCCACACCACCAGCAGCCCAGGGACCTAAGGGGGAGGTGGCCACGGGGGTCCCCATGTTGGGATAGGATAGAGAGGACAAGACCAAGAAAGGGAATAGTGTTCAACCTGTCCTGGGGAACCCTGCAGACTGTAAACTGGCCCCAGAACTTGCTGCCTTGGAGTGCTGATATTCCAGTTCGGGGAAGACTAGGGCGTGGTCTCCTTCAGACCCCAGGCGGAGCAGAGGCAGGCTACCTGAGGTGAGGTAAAGGCCTGCAGTGTGTCTGAGCAGCAAGTGCAGTCTCAGCCAGGAGAGGAGGCCACTTGCGGAGCCACTCCCAACAACAGTGTTGAAGCGGTCTGTACCCGTGTCATGGTCACTGTCACCCGATCACCCAGGTCACTCTCACAGCTTGGTGAGGCCCTGCGTTCTAGCACACAGACGTTCCTTGTGTCTCCAACTGTTAGTCTTCAGTTATCAGACTTGAAGGAGACTCACAAACCACAAGGTCAGCAAGGGAGGCCTGGGGCCCTTGCTCTGGGCTTCCAGTCCCAGTGCAGGGTGGGAGTTGCTGCTTCCAGTTCAGGAAGAGTAGGAGGGTAAGGCCTCCCAGCCAGCCCCAGCTCTGCCAAGGCCAAGGCCTTGCCTGCAGCCCCGCCCCGTCCCACACTTTCTCAGAGTGGGGATCCGGGCCTGAGGCCCGTTTCTCAAGGGAGTCTGAGAAAGAGACAGGGCGGTCGCAGCTGGAGGAGCCTGCTGGTCCAAAGCCCACCTCTGGATACAGGTGCGTCCACAAACTCCTCATACAGGCGCGTTGTTACCTGTGGGTGGACCGCTTTACTCTGTTGCTGACTCTGCCTTCCGAGTGGCTCCTGTATGTTGCAGCTCCTGGGAAGAAAAAGCTTTGTTTGAGCCGAGACAGTGTCTTAGAGCCCGAGCTGTGCTCCTGTGCTGTTCCCTCCCACAGGGGCTGCACATGGCACTGTTTTGGCCTCCTCTGTATCCTTGCGAGACAGTGGTCTCATGCTAGAGCCTGGCTTTGCTGATTTCCCTGGCCTCCCCTCTCAGAGCAGGCCCAACGCAGTCCTTGCACCAGGAAGTGTTCGATCCGGTTTCAGAAGCCGGCAGAGGTTGAGAGGTTCCCGCAGCCCCGTGGTCAGAGCAGGGGCCTTAACAATGGTCCCTTGTGCTGGCCACATTCCTCCTTAAGCAGGCCCAGACCCTGGCTGCTCCAGCGTAGGCCCCCCACGGGTTCTGGGGAAGAAAGGTTTTACAGCTGGAAGGAGAAGCTGGCCCCTTTTTGTGCCTAGCAGCTGAGATAAGGTGCTTGAAGGACAAGCAAGGGGAGGGGCTTGTGCTCAGCCCCTGCTTTTGGAAAGAGCTGGGAGGCGAGTGTCAGCTTGGGGCCCGTGGGGCCTTGTGCAAAGTTGTCCGGAAGCACCAGAGTTTTTCCTAGCAAGGTGTGTCTTTACAAAATGTCTTTTGTTTTGGGCCTTGGATATTGTGTGTGTGTGTTGGGGGGGGGTGGTGGTGGCAGATGTCGTCACCCCTGTGAACACCTGTGGAGGCCTGAGTTCCTCTCAGTTGTCTGTCATTGAACCCGGAGTTTGCCATTTTAGCTAGACTGGCTGGCCAATGGCCCCATCCTCCCGTCTCTGCGCCACTACGAGGGTTACGGATGCAGATCACCACACCTGGCTTTCACATGGTTTCCAGGGACCTGACTGCTGTCCTGTACCACCTCCCCAGCTGGGGCTGGCTGGCAAGCTTCATCCCGAACCTAAGGCCGCAACTCTCACAGCCATCTCCTCAGTCTTGGGTCCCGGAAGTCTTAGTGACCCACGTTTACCACTGGAGTGTCAGGCCCGGACAGGAGGACCTGAAGAACACCCACTGCCATTCCGTCTAGAGGCCGTCATTCCTGAGTGGGTGCTAGCGCCTGTGTGTGTGCAAACGCACACGTGCGTGCAAACTGCATATGTGCCTGGGATGGAAGTTAGGGTCTGTGTACGTGGCTTATAGCCTGCTATTTTTACTTAATATTCTCAGCGTTTCTCATCTTCCGTGATGTGATTTTGATGACTCTGGGATTTTGGCGTGTACGTCTGAATTGTTTCCAGCATGTGCCATGTTCGTGTTGACGTAGATGTCTTTGTACATAAATCTTCGGATTATTTCCATGGGATACAATCCCAGAAGTGGGCCAGAAGCACGGGATTCCTCAACAGGCGTTGACTCAAGTTAGGGGGGTGGAGGCTGAGGAGGCTCAGAGAAGAGGTGAGACTTGAGCCTGGCCTGGTGGGGGGTGAGCCAGTCCTCCATAGCGTTATTGGGTGATGAAGGGCTAGGAGGGCCTCTTCCTGCTCTAGGGGCTGGTGGCACTGTTTTAGCTCCCAAGGGCAGTGTGGAGACCTTTCCCATATGGCTGGGTCCTAAATGTGTCTGTGTGCAGGAGCCCACAGTTTGTGGTGTCCCCTGCCCAGCTCCTTGGATACACTAGCTTGTTGGGTCTGTTCAAGACCATCCTGCTACCAAGCCAGTCCTTGGGTTCTGATATGTAGTCATGTCAGGGTCTCAGATCCGCAGAGGGGCCCATGGTCACAGATAGATGCTCCGTGGTGAAGCTGCAGTGTGGGGCACTGTGCCATTTTGAGGGGCTTCACAGAGGCTCTCCAAGAGAGAGAGGAAGGGCCTGATGGCCTCACACCACTCCAAGTTCATCTCTCCTACGGCC
>NC_022014.1:80368406-80379608 GCF_000317375.1 Microtus ochrogaster
GTTCACTCTCTCTTAGTTCCGGCGTTTACATTCAAGGTGTCAGTAAGGCTGCACTCTATCCAGGCCCTCCCAGGAGGTACCTCCTGCCTCTCCTCGCGGCTGTGGCCCTTGGCCTTCCTGGGCTGGGGGCTGCATCCCTCAGATCTATGACTGTCCTGGCTTCTCTAGCTCTCGGATGATCCTATACCCTTCCTTTTCTAGGACTCTACTTGCTCGGTGTCTCTCCCAAATTCAAAATGTTCTTCTTTTTTAATATATAATTTATTTATTTTTATTTTATGTGCATTGGTGTTTTGCCTGCATGTATGTCTATGTGAGGGTGTCAGATCTTGGAGTTACAGACAGTTGTGAGCTGTCATGAGGGTGCTGGGAATTGAACCTGTGTCAATACTCTTAACCACTGAGCCATTTCTCCAGCTCCCCCAACCAAATGTCTGTAAGACCCTTTCCCACAAGGTCCCTTCCACAGGCTCTGTGGGGTATCAGTTGTACAGGTCTTCGGGGTGCTGCTTTTTAAGCCTCTATACAACCTTTGAAGAAGTTGGGGCTTGTTGGGCTGGATGGGGTGAAGGCACTGCCTCCCCCCTGCTCCCGAGGCTCATCCTCTGGGCTCCGTGCCCACAGTTAGAAGCCCATGGCCACACTGTTATAAGTTGGTGAGGTGATTGTGTTGCTGTGAGTAGGCCATATCTGGTTCTGAGTGTGCTCGCTGAAACCAGTGGTGCAGGGAGGTGTGCTGTGGACAGCATGGGGTCCAGAAAGCCTGGAACGAGCTGGCTTGGTGACCTGATTCTTCTTCTTCTGAGGAGGAGGGCGGGTGCTATCTGGGGATGGTCTTACAAGGTAGGCACCTCCTGTCTGTGTGCACATTGTATAGATGACCAGGGGCCTAGAAACCTTGAGATCATGGCTGACTGGGGCCCATGGATGCCATTTCGGTCAACTCTGCTGCGTTTTGCTTTGTGCCAACCTTCAAAATCCTCATGAAAATATAGACCACTGGCGGAGTGCACACGCGGAGTCCAACGCTCCATCCCGATGCTGAGGGTGGGGAGGGGGCAGTGAGGAATGGGGGTAGGGTCGTTGTACTTTATGACTGGAGATGTGGCTCGGTGGTAGAGCACATTTATTTGTCATACACGAAGTTACTTTAAAAAACAAAACAAAACAAAAAACAAGAAGAAAGAATTCTAAGGGCTTCCAAATTTATTGCCTGGGCATGGTGGTGCACCTGTGTAATCTGAGCATTTGGGAGGTGGAGACGGGATAGCAGGAGTTCAAGGAAGGTAAGCCCAACTACAGATTGAGTCTGAGGTCAACTTACATGAGACTGTCTGGAAAAAAAACAACAAAATATATCAATTAATAGCAGAGGAATCATAAAACTCCAGTGTTCTAGACTCTCTTGGAAGGTGAGAAGCTCGGATTGTAGGTTCCCCAGAGACAGGTACCCTGGAGTCCACACCCTGCCCCTCAGCCAGTCAATCAGCTGGTATCTGCCAACTGGTATCCATCAGATGGTAACCGCCCCTTTCTGCTTCCTGGGCATCTGGGATGGTTGAACACAGCAGCCTAGGGCCTTGTTCCCTTCTGTGTCCCTCAGAAGCAAAGGGCAACCAGCACTATAAAGGGACCCCAGTCTGGGAAGCCGGGTCTCAGGAGCTTGGGCTTTCTCTGCCCCTCGCCCCTACAATGTGGCCTCACATGGCACAGTGCTGCCTTGGCCACAGCAGTGCCTGCTTGCAAGGCCCATTGGCTCCTCACCTGAGATTTTAGCCTCTCCTCCTAGCTACTTGTAAGCAGTTCTTCCCTAGTTGCTGTCAAGGGTATCCAGAAGGGCTTAGTGTATATAGGCTGGAGAAAGTTAGCTGAGGGGGCTCCATTTATGTGGCTGTGGGGACGCCATCATTCATTCTGGGTAAAGACTTTCTCGTGTGGCTGTTTTGGGGTCACCCATGTTTTTACAGGTAGCCCCTTACCTCACCAGTTCCCCAGGGGCAGCTGGGGAATCCTATTTTAATTTGTTGTTGAGACCTTGTGAGACATTGTTTATGTTTCCCAGGGAAGAAATTCTGACACCAGCAGTATGGGTGTGTGACTGCGTATGTGCATGTGTGTGTGCGCGTGCACGTGTGCCCCTGTGTGTGTGTATGCACGCATGCCTGCATGGATGCATGTGTGTGTAATGTGCATATAATATGCTCGCACACACATACGTTGTGTGTGTATCTGTGTCCGTGTAACACGCTCATCCAGAGTTGACCTCTGAGTCGGTTTTGAGTCAGGGTCTAGCTAACCTGGAAATCAGAGGCTAAATTCTGGGACCCACTGAGCTCCACTTCCGAGCATTGGAATTCCAAGGGTGTGTCCTGATACCTGTCTTTTTAAAATGTGGATGCTGGTAGCATTTTATTGACCAGTTTTTTTCAGTGAGTATCTCTGTCCCAGCCTGTAATCTTCTAAAGGAAGTCTGGTACTTTAGCCCTGGGAGTGGGGATGGGAACCGGGGTGGGAGAAGGCTGGAACTGGGGCCCTTACATGTGACCCTGGGGCTGTGGTTAGGGGCTGGGCCAGCTCTTGGTCCTCTTTGCCGTGGGCAGGAAGGGGGCACCATGGGGTCCCATGAAATCTGAGTTCTGGGCTTGGTGAAGAAGACTTTGCTTTGTCTGGAGCCAGAGCTGTTGAGTGTTCTGCCACGTGGGCCCTTCCCGCTCTGTGCCTGGCTAACCTACACAGCTGGTTCTCATTTCTCTGGTGGCTGCATAGACAAGAGTATGGAGGCTTCCTAGCTGCCACGCTGCTGCGATCCCGGGAGCAGACTCCGGCGGTGGTGTCAACCCAGCAGAGTGGAAACACTGGGCCTCAGCGTGGGAACTGGGTGGTCAGCACCCTGGCCTGCCAGGAGTACTGGATGGACAGGGCCAGGAGCGAGGAGGTCGTTGCGTGTGTACCGCTGAGTGTGCACCGCTGAGTGTGCACCGAGCCTAGGGAGCAGGTGTGGAGGGCTTACTCACAACGTGGTATTTCAGAGACAGGTGCTGTGGTTCCATCCTGTTGGGCACATCACAGGGTGTTCTCTGCCAGGGAAATAGTATTCTTTTTAAAATGGCATTTAGTTATTTAGTTATGTGTACATGTGAGTCAGAGGACAAGCTTGTGGGGGTCACTCCTTTCTAGCGTGTGGATATTGGGGAGCCACTTAGGTCGTCAATCTTGGTCATGAGGACCTTTACACGCCAAACTGTCATGCTGGCCAGGCAGGGAATACTCCTTTTTTCCTAAATATTTACTGTATGTGTATGTGAGTGTGCCTGTGCAAATATGTGTGCACTGCATGCATGCAGGACACGGGATGCCCTGAAATTGGAGCCATGGGTGGTTGTGAGCTACCATGTGAGTGCTGGAATCGAACCTCTGCCAGAGCAGTACCTGCCCTGCACTTCTGAGCTCTATTCAGCCCCAGGAATAATATTCTTTGCTTTTGCTTTTGTTTTCTTTTTTGGATTTTTGGATTTTCGAGACAGGGTTTCTCTGTGTAGCCCTGGCTGTCCTGGAACGCACTCTGTAGACCAATTTGGTCTCGAACTCAGAGATCCTCCTGTCTCTGACTCTTGAGTGCTGGGGTTAAGGACCTGTGCCACCATCATCTTGGCAACCAAGTAATAGTATTCTCTATAGCACAGCTGTCGGGGTATTGTCATGGGGTGTCACTGCTCGTGGCTGGCGGTGCTCTGTTGACTGATGGAGGCTGTATGTGTTCAGGGGAGGAGAGGAAGAAGGAAGAAAAGCCACAGGAGAGAAACTCCAGAGTCCTAAGTCCAGAGCATCCTATGGCTGTCTCTAGAGAGGAAGGCTGTGCGGTCTGGGCTGTGGCCACAGCAGAATGGATGGCGGGCCGTGAGGCTGTCTTCCTCTCAGTCCAGCCTCCTGATAGTTGGTGCTCTGTGGGAGGTCCTCCAATGGACTTGTCTGTTTCTCTTATGGGTAAGCAGCAAAGGGAGGTGGCTTTCTGAACTCTGTGGCATCCTAGCAAGTGTGTTTATGTCCTTTTGTTTTTCCCTTTTGACTGTGTTGGGTATCGATCCCAGGGCTTTGTACGTGGTGGGGAAGTACTCCTTTATGGAGCTGTATCTGCCCCTCGCTCTTTAGGGGACAGGTTCTCTCTCACAAAGGTACCTATGTTGACTTTGATCTTGGTCTGTAGCACAGACAGGCCTTAGACTTGAGATCTTTTCTCAGCCTCCCAAGTAGCTGAGATTCCCTGCCTCCCCTGGCCTGGCACCTTTACCCTTTTTATTGAAACGCAGAATACACCATGTACTGCAGGGCCCCTCTGCAAGTGTGCACACCGCATCCACTCTTCCTCTCTCTCTTTCAGCCTTAAAGAGATCGTTCGAAGTCGAGGAGATTGATCCACCCAACTCCACGCCACCCAGGAGGGTCCAGACCCCTCTGCTTCGAACCACGGTGGCCAGCTCCAGCCAGAAATTTCAGGACCTGGGCGTGAAGAACTCAGAGCCCGCTGCTCGCCTCGTAGACTCCCTGAGCCAGCGCTCCCCGAAGCCATCCCTACGGAGGGTGGAGCTTGCAGGGCCCAAGGCACCTGAGCCTATGTCTCGCCGCACTGAGCTATCCATTGACATCTCCTCCAAGCAGGTGGAGAGCACGGGCTCAGCTGCTGGGCCCTCGCGCTTCGGGCTTAAGAGGGCCGAAGTCCTGGGCCACAAGACACCAGAGCCCATCCCGCGGAGGACGGAGATCACCATTGTCAAGCCCCAGGAGCCAGTGCACCGCAGGGTGGAGACCCCTGTCTCCAAGGTCCCCGAGGTCCCTACCATGCCTGTCACTGAAGCAGCCCCCAAGAGGGTAGAGATCCAGGTGCCCAAGCCAGCCGAGGCACCCAACTGCCCACTCCTGCCCCAGACCCTGGAGAACTCCGAGGCCCCGATGTCTCAGCTGCAGAGCAGGTTGGAGCCCAGGCCCCCTGTGGCTGAGGTCCCATACCGGAACCAGGAGGGTGAGTAACCCCGGGCTGGGTCTTCAGGCTGCGTACTTGGGATGGGATCTTTCTGTGAGATTCGTGAAAGAGATCCAGTGTGTGGGGGGGGGAGGGGTTGTGTGCTGCGTGAATGTGGTGAATGTGTGTGTGCATGCATGAGTGCACTTGGATGTGTAGAGTTGTATCCCGAGGCTTAGGGGTCACAGCAGGCGTCTGCGGCTGGGAAGCACGTCTGAGGCACCAAGCTCCTGGTGGCCAACAGTTGGGCCATGCCAGATCTCTGTCATGTGATCCTGGGAGGCCTGGGAGGTGGGAGGGCAGTAGCTGGTGCTCTTCCGTGGGATGGGACAAGCCGTGTCCTGGTGATGGCTAGGTTGCTGGTGGGCTTCTGGGAGGCAGATCTCTGCCCGCGAGGAACTGCTGCCTGAATGCCTGGTGGGGGGCCCAGAGATGAGGACGGAGGAGGAGGAATGTGGGTCCTGAGGTTTGCACTGGAGGTGTCCTGTCCTCCTGCCTCCCTACACGAGTGGCTCTTCTTATTGCTGCAAAAATACCTGACAAATGCTTTAGGAGGCTCATGGTTCCAGAGGATGTTGTCATCATAGCAGGGAAAGCATGCCGACAGCTGCACAGCCGCAGCCAGGAAGCAGAGAACGCCCATCTCTGCTTTCTCTGCTTTAGTCCCTGTAGTGAGACACACACAGCAGACCTTGGCTGATGTGCCGTGTGTAGTGAAACACACACAGCTGTTGTTGTGTTATTGTTGGCTGTTGTACTGTGTGAGAGTGTGCAGTTCAGTGCATAGTGACACACACAGCAGACACTGACTTTTGTACTGTGTGTAGTGAAACACAGCAGACATTGGCTGTTGTACCGTGTATAGTGAAACACACACAGCTGTTGTTGTGTTGTTGTTGGCTGTTGAACCGTGTGAGAATGTGCGGTTCAGTGCTGTTAAGTACCTTCGGGTTGTACCACCAGTACCACCTCCAGGGTTTTCCAGAACTTTCCTACATGCCAGACAGAAACTCTGCTCCCTGTGAACCGAATCCTTATACCTCCTGCCTCGGGTCCTGACAGCCCTACACCTCGTTCTGTCTGAGGTTCCATGGCACTACTCATTCTTTTGAAAACTGACGAGTGTTACATGTGTAGTCAGAACACCTTTTTTCCCTGTAGTGGGATTTGAACCCCGGGACTTGTGCATGCCCGATGAGTGTTCTACTGCTGAGCCTTGTGCCCAGGCTCAGGTAGAATCAGTTTGTCTATCTGTAAAGAATGCCTGCAGCATGGTGATGCACATAGCTTTTTAAAGCCCCCGCTCTTTGCTTCTCTAGCTGGACTTGGGACCAGGCTGGGGTGAGGGTGTGGAGATTCCTCCTGGGAGCCTCTGGGTCTGGGGTCCTGGGTCTCGGCCACCTTTGAGTGCCAGGTGTCAGATCACAGTAAATACTCAGGGTCTCATGGACCTTTGATGGGTCCTTCCAGGCCTGGGTGTGACTGTGCCTTTCTCCCTAAGTCTTAGACTTGACCCTGCTGAGAGTTGCCCAGACTCATTGTCCAGACTCAGGTCAGGGAAACAATTGTTGAGTAGAGGGGTCAGTGTCCTGTCTTTCCTCACAGTCCCTGATTGGTTCAAGACTTCCAAAGACACCAGATACATCTCTCTCCTGAGATGAGCTGTTCACACTGCTGACTCAGACAGGATGTGGTGGGAGAGAGAGACAGCTGCACCAAGCCGCCCAGCAGTTGATCACAGCTGGTGCTGGATGCATGGGAGGTGGTCCTGGTTTTGGGGTGGGGTGCAGAAGGTCTGTTTAAGGATGCTGATTATCCTCTGGTGAGATGCAGCTCACACACCGTATTCCGGCCTGTGCCAGGCCCTGAGCCACAGCGAGGAGTCTACAACCTCTGCCCTCAGTAGCTTGTGGGCAGGTGGTGGGTGGACAGTGAAAAGGGCCCCGTGGAAACTGTTGGGGAGGGCGGGATTTCAGTAGGCTAGGGTGAAGAAAGGTATGTGTGTGTGTGCGATGTGTGTGTATGTGCATGTGTGCATGCATGCATGTGTGAGTGTGTGTGCATGTGTGAGTGTGTATGTGCATGCATGCATGTGTGAGTGTGTATGTGCATGCATGCATGTGTGTGTGTGTACTCACACGTATGTGAGCATGTGCATGTGTGTGTGAGGATGGAGGCCAGATGTCATTCCTCAGGAGGCATCCACCTTTTTCATTTTTGTTTTTTAGATCTATTTATTTTATTTTGCGTGTATGAATGCTTTGCTTTCATGTATGTCTGTGTCCAGTGTACATGCCTGATACCTGCAGAGGTCAGAAGAGGGCATCAGACCCTTCGGATTTAGAGTTGGGTTGGTTGTGAGCCACCACGTGGGTGCTGAGGCTGTGGATAACTAGGTCCTTGGGCTCACACAGCAGCGTTTACCAATGGCTGGGGACCCTCTGCCCCAAAGGAGGCCTTTCGTAGTCGTCCAGAGCCCCAAGATGGTGCTGTTCCTCTCGGCAAAGGGCAAGGCTGGGAGGGACAGAGCAGGCAGAGCCCTCTCCAGGGAGCCTATTGGAAATCTATGGCATGCTTCTGGGGGGCCCTGCCCCGTCTCCTCTGACCCCCAACTTGTCTAAGCTACATCTCATTCTCCATATTCCTCTGGTCACCCATCCATGGGTGTTGGAGGAGGAGGCCGCTTGTTGGTTCCTGGCTGCTCAGCCCTGAAATAATCACATAGAAACTGTATGATTTAAAACACTGCTTGGCCCATGAGCTCTAGCTTTTTATTGGCTAACTCTTACATCTTAATTTAACGCATTTCTATTAATCTGTGTATTGCCACATGGCAGTGGCTTACCAGGTAAAGTTCTGCCTCCTCCAGCTGGTCTACATGGCTTCTCTCTGACTCCGCCCTTCTTTCTCCCAGCATTCAGTTTAGTCATCTGTGCCCCCCCCCCACCTAGCTCTGTTCTTTTGCCCTATCAGGCCAAGCCAGTTTTCTTTATTAATTAACCAGTTGTTCTCACAGCATACAAAGGGGAGTCCCACATCACATGGGGTCTCTTGATACCCCTGGCCTGACACCCTATAGCAGGGTCCTTCCTGCTTTTTAGCTGTACGTGCTCAGTTCTTCTCTGGGTCTCCCATACCTTCTTTGCAAGCCCTCAACTCTGACCTCCTGACCTTTGTTTTTGTTTTGTCAAACTCCTACATACTCCTCAAACCCCTACCCATCCTTTCCTGTAGCTGGACTTCCCTTCCTATGACTCTGAGGCGTCTTTGTGTTTGCCTGGGATGTAAATTATTTGTGTACGAACCATCTTTCCTCTGCTAGCTTCTTTTTCCATGCAGAAACATATTTCCATAGGACAATAAGTAGTTTATTATTTTTCAAAATGCAGAAAATGTGAACATTAGGAAAAAGCTAAAATTTAACTATAGACTTTCATTACCCTGAACATCCTGCCGTACGGTCTCAGGATTCTGACTGGAGACTAGTGTCCTAGGGGCAGCACTCGGACTGCTGTCTGTTTTATAGAGTGCCATAAGGAGATTAGTAAGTGACCTGGGCATCGCAGATGCCCAATAAAATAATGATGACAACTGGCGGGTGGTGACAGCATTTTGGTGGCTGCTGCAGGCCCACGTGGGGATCCCACAGGACCCCCAAGGGACCAAGAAGGTGCTTCTTGCAACCTCTTCCCAGGGGTCCTTGCTTCCTGCCCCACAAACTTGCCTGTCCCTGCAGTGCTGTGGAGTTCTCCTCAGGGTGCACTGGGGAGGGTGTTCCCTGGCAGAGTCTTAGAAGGAGTATGGGGACCTAGATAGCAAAGGGAAGGGGTAGCCGAGGCTTCCGGGCCTTGTTCTCTTATTCCGGATCTTGGAAGGCTCTAAGCTCCCCCTATATACGGTGGGTTCCTGGTGTCATAGATCCTTGGGTGGTGATGGGTTTTGCTGTCAGGGCAGGGTGCCGGCTCAGCTGCTACAGCCTCCCTCTGGCACACAGCCACACTGGCGGCTCCCCAGGCAGCCTTATAAGGCAGGCATAGCACTTGCTCGCCACTCTCTCGTGGTCTGGTACCTTGCCTTCTCTGGCGCTCATGAGGCCCCGCTGAGTTCCTGGGTGTGTCCTGGCTGCACCCATGAGCCCACTGGTTCCCAACCATCACCTCCACTTCCCAGCCTGCCTCAGTTTCTGAAGCTCAGGGTGGTCTCTGGTTCCTTGCCTGGGAGGAGTGGCTGACTTCCTCTCATGTGTCCCTGGGTGTGTTGTGTCTACATCAGTCCTAGGGTCAGAGAGGGGAGAGGCCCCATGCAGACAGTGGGACTCCAAGTCCTTTGTGTCATGGAGGGGGTTAATCATAGCACAGGTTCTCTGAGGCCACCCAGTGGGTCACAGAATAGGGAACTCAAGGACAGGAAAGTCCGACCAAGGATGGGGAAGAGTATACCAAGTCTAGCCTGGGGACTTGATACATTCACAAGTTGGGGGAGTGGGCAACCACCATGAGAACTGGTGAGGAGGCACCCCAACCTTTGTATTTTCAGGACACCCTACAGGCTATGGGGATCCCCTGGCTGACCATGGACTGTGGCTTTCCTCAGGATGGGTTTGTTCATCCGCAGTTCAAGGCTTAGGATGAAAGCCTGCTTGTGCTTCATGAGGTCAGCAGAGAAGTTGCTCACAGGGGCCTGAGGAGCCTCCTGTGTTTCTTCTGGAGAGACCCAGCCACATCTGCAGGAAGGTTGTTCCCACCAGGCCCCCGTCACACCCGAGTGACCCTCTACTCCCTGCCACAGTGGTCCTGTCCTGGGACTGGATGTCTTTCCCTCCAAAGAATGGACGTGCTCAGTCCGAGCTGTTCCAGACTGTTCCCACCTAGGCCGAGTTAGGAAACTGGAGGACTAGGGGGCCAGAGTGGTCAGGCTGGTTTGGTCTCCTTCAAGGTAGAGGCAGACAGACCCTGGCTCCAGAGTCCAGGCCCAGTCCCTCCTTGGCTGCCTACCCAGCTGTCTGCCGCCCAGCTGTCTGCAGAGCCAAGGGTGCAGTGATGAGGGAGAGGCAGGCCTCTCCACGGATCACAGCCCAGCAGCTGTGCAATACCTTAAATAGAGAGACAGCTGCGGCTGCCTGCCTGGGGCACGGGTCCTGCTCCACCTCTCCGATTCTGTGGCTGAGGCTCTGACCACCCAGGGTTCCTGGGGATTGATTGAGCTTGGCTACAGCACAGGGCACTATATAACACCCCCCCCCCAAGCAGTTGCCCAAGGAGGAACCATGCCCACATCCTCAGCTTCCAGGCCCTGGATAGCTGCTAGGATCCAGGGTCTGAATGGCAGTGGGGCTGTCAAGCGTGTCTCTGTGGCTCGAGGGAGGGCACCTTCAGCCATGGAGGAGAACACTGATGCTCTTAGCTGACACCTGGGTGTGGCCAGCCCCTGACCAGACTCTGGTGGCCAAGGAAAATGTCACATGGCATATGCTGGCCCTGTCCCTAGAGCCTCAAGTCTGGGGGTTGCAAAGGAAGGTAGACTAAGGGCTCCACACCACTTCCTCTAGGGCTTGCAGTGGACCGGGTCGGTGCTGCCCCCACCCACTCCCACCTCCCATTACAGAGACTCATTTACCGTCCCGTGGTCAACAGACCATGGACATCGGGACCCAAGACCTGGCTTCCGTCCAGTTCTCTGCAAGCACTGGGCATAGGAGTGGGTAAAAAACGAGGCTGGGAGTGTTTGGGGGGTAGAGCAAGAAAATCGAGAGTGCTGCTCAGCCTGAGGCGTACGAACAATCTCAACAATAAAACCAGTGGAGGGGGAGCCTTGGAGAGATAACTCGGTGGTGAACAGCGCTTGTTGCACCGGGCGGTGATGGCACCTGAGAGGCGGAGGCAGGTGGGTCTCTGTGAGTTCAAGGTCAGCCTGGTCTACCGAGCGAGTTCCAGGAAAAAAAAAAAAGAATGAATAAATAAATAAACAAATAAATTAGAAGAAAGGGGGAAAAGTGTTTGTTGTTTTTTGCAGAGGGAGGGGCTATTTTCAGTTCCCAGCTCCCATAGGTGGCTCACAACCACCTGTAACCCCAGCTCTGTGATGGATCTGATGCCTCCTTCTGGACTTCACAATCATCCTCTCTTTCCTCTCTTTCCTCTCTTTCCTCTCTCTCTCTCTCTCTCTCTCTCTCTCTCTCTCTCTCT
>NC_022014.1:80379746-80384145 GCF_000317375.1 Microtus ochrogaster
ACCCACATCAGGTGACTTTCAGCCACATGTAATGCCAGAAGCAGGGGGATTCCATTGTCTCCAGCTTCCACCCAGACATGAGACATAACGGAGAATTAAAAATGTAAAAATCCTAAAAAACAAACAAAAATCCCAAACTACTAACCAGTGAGCTTGGGAGGTGTTGGGGTGATAGGAACCTATGCCCTTTGCTTCTGACTACTTCACTTTCCCAAGACCGACAACTTACTGGGGAAGTCCTTGTGTGGGTGGCAGGTGGGTGCCTGCTGTCTCTCTGTCTCCCAGAGAGGGAAACGGGCCCACAACCACAGCGCCATACCTGGCCCATGCTGAGTTCTACCCACTGGCTTTTGGTAGAGAATGTCTTCCATCTCCCTTCAGATAGTTCACAGCGGCTCTGACGGAAGCAGAATCAGCTCTGGCAGACATTGCTTGTTCTCGGGGCCTGGGATCCTGTTCCTGCTTTGCCCTGTGCCTGATGACTTACCCCTCTGGCCCTTTTGTTTCTTGTGGTCAGAGCGGGTGTGACCCCTCATTATTACGGAGAGTGGCACTGGGTCCCAGAGGCTTATGCTAAGTACAGATATGAAAACTGAGCCCAGCCATTATTAAAGAAGCTGTGCCTTGCACGCAGACCCGAGGAAACAGAACTTTCAGGTCTCCCGGTCCAGAGGTCTAGTCGATGTGCCTTGCCCACCTACTGGTGGGTGTGCACGGGCGCTGTCTTGCTTCCTGGCTCCCGTCTTCTCCCTTCCCCTTTTCTGTCAAGTATTCCAAAAGGCCTTTCTTACTCACTGCTAGATCATAAATCCTAAAGATCCCCCAAAGCCTGGAAAGGAAGCCACCTCCCTCCCCCGCTATCCTCAGGAGGGTGCGCCAAGCCGACAGCTGGGCATGCTGTCGACATTTGGAATTGTGTGCGTGCTTGTAGATTTTGTCAAAAAGTCTGTGTAGTGGACTGGGGTGTTGGCTCAGTGGTAGAGCTCTGGGTTAGCATTTGAGGCCTTGGGTTGGATCCCTAACATGGCCAAGAAAAAAATAAAAGGAAGAAAATCTCTTTATAGTCGTCTTGAGAATACAGAGGAAATGGAGATTGCTTCTGTTTCTGTTTAGAACACACGAGCCTTTTTTTTCAGCTTCGAAGATTTAGCATAGTCTTTGCAGTGGTGGGACTTGAACCCAGGACCTCGTGCAAGCCAGGCACAGGATTCTAACCCCAGCGTCACGGGCTGTCTGCACTCATTATATAGTGGAGGGTGGCACTGACCTGATCTTCCTACTGATGGAGACCAGCAGTCTCTGGAGATGAGCACACCTCACCCAGTTTTTAAATTTTTATTTTATTTCGAGACAGGGTTTCTCTGTATAGATCTGTCTGTCCTGGAACTCAATCTGTAGACCAGGCTGGCCTTGAACTCACAGAGATCCACCTACCTCTGCCTCCCAAGAGATAGAATTAAAGGCATACGCCACCACACACAGCTAAATTTTACTTTTGCTAATGGGCACATGTGTGTGTCTGTGTGGGGGTGTGGGGGCGTGGGGGTGTTTGTGCAGGGCTCTTTGGAGCTGGAGTTACGCGGGTTGTCCCACGAGGGACCAGAGTCTCTTCCACTCAGTAATGGGGCTCAGCTCTCCCTAATGATATGCCCATGGAGAGCAGACTTTAACGCGTGGATCTCTGGGGGGCGTTTCACCTCAAAACTACGTCAGTCTTAGTTATATGTTCTCGCTGTGTAGACTAGGCTGGGCCCAAACTCATAAAGATCCACCTGCCTCCACTTCTGCCTCTGCTGGACTAAAAGGCATATGTCACCTGCATCTTTTATATGAGCTGGATTGTTCTTGTCTTGCTGATTAAAAAATAATAATTTTTAATTAAAAAATTTATTTTGTACATATGACTGTTTTGCCCATACGCGTGTCTGTGCACCACGGGCATGCCTGGCTCTTGTGGGAACCAGAGAGGGCTTCGGTTTCCCTGGAATCAGATCAGTGTGAGCTGCCATGCGGTGCAGGGAACCTAACTTGGGTCTTCTGCAACAACAGCCCGAGCTCTTACCGCTGACACCGTGCCAGCCCCGTGATTTTTTTTTAAGGGTTTTTTGAGCTGTTGTTGATGATCAGACTTATGGTTCCAGCACTTGAGAGGTTCAGCCAGAGAGCTGGCTGGTAGTTATATGTTCTCACTAGGCAGACCAGGCTGGTTAAAGCGGTACGGGATTTAAGGGGTCCCTCCATTACCCCCACATAGTTACAGCTCTTCCAGACAGAAAATTAGAAGGCTCGTCCTGTTAGACTTCTGCTTTTGCTTTGGGCTTTGGGTTTCATGTCCTGCTGCTGCATTCCAGGATTACAGACAAGAATTTCACCCGTGTTTTCTTCTAATGTTTCTGTGGTTTTATTTTTATGTACTGATGTCGTTAATCTGCTGGAATTTATTTCAGTTTGAGCATCGTGGTGGGGTCTGGGGTTTGGGTTTTTTTTTCTTCTCTTTTTCTTTTTTGCACGGATGCTCGTGGTGAGCTGGCTCGGCCGTGGCAGTGTGGGGTGTATGCGGAGCTATTTTTGTTTTTTGGTGACAGCACTGTGCTGGCTTAGCAGAAACACCCTGGATGCTTTTCTCTCTTCCTCTCCCTCTGGAAGGCTTTCACAGCAGCACAGTCCTGTCTTTGTTAAAACTCTTAAGGCGCTCACTAGTGGAACCATCTGGGCCTGATACTTTTGTGGGCGTCTAGCACTTAAGAAAAAGAAAAACCACTTAAAGTTATTTTCCATGGGGCTCTGAGTTTAGAGAGACTCTCCCAAACTTATTTTTTTTAGGGTTGAGGATGTAGCTGAGGATATAGCTTGGTGGTGTGGTGCTGGCCTAGCAGGCACAGCCCCAACATCCTAAAGAAACCTGTTATTGCTTAGTTGGGTGTGTAGTGAATGCCTGTAATTCCAGCCCTTGGGAGGCTGAGGCAGGAGGGTCGTGGATCTGAGACTAACTTGAGCTACATAGTGAATTCCAGGCCAGCTCAGGCTACATAAGAAGACTTTGTCTCAATATGTTGTGTGTACATATATACATATGTGTATTATTTGTAAAAATGTATCTGTAAGATGGCTCAGTGGGTAAAGGTGTCCGCCATGCAAGCCTGACGGACTCCTGGAACCCATGTAAAGATTCCACAGAGTTTTCCTCTGACCTTACACACACACACACATATACATGTACACGCACACATACACACGCACACATACATACACACGTATACACACATGCATATACGCACATATGTGCCCCCCCACATGCACACACATATACACACACATAAAAAGCAACAATAATTTTGAAAACATGTCTTCGTATGTGGTGTATGCCTGTATGTGTGCCCAGTGTTTCTCTCTTTTGGTCCCCTTATTTGTTTGAGGCGGTCCCTCACGGAACCTGAAGCTCCATTGTGTAACTAGGCTAGGTGGCCAGCAAGCCCCAGCCCTCCTCTTGTCTGCACCTTACTCTCAGAGTTGGGGTCACACACATGCATGTCCGTGCTGTTTTTCAGTGTCAAGTCTGAGGATTCTGATTCAGGCCTTCATGCCCAGGTGGCAGTCATCCCCCCAGAGCCCATGACCCCCCGTTTTTTTTCCTGTAGCAGATTATTCGTTCATATGTTTAAAATCTGTCAGGCCATTCAGAGTTAGGTGCTTCAGCACCTTCTGGGGGAAGGGTATGTAGAGGGGACCATTTGCGTCATGACTGCCCTCAGCATCTGTCCTGGATATGGTCCTGTCTGCAGGTATATGAGATGTGTTGGACCAGGCGAGGCCCTGGACCACTCTGGATGCACACTTGTACCTTAGAGAATGACACAGGTTCTGAAAGGGACACGTGCAGAGGACCCCGTACTCTGAGAAGCGAGGCCACCTACCCACCTTCCATTGTTGCAGCCTTGGAGGAAGGGAAATTCTGCCTCGGAGTGGGGGGCAGACAGTGGTCTAGGCAGGATGCTAAGTCTCGGGAGCATGAAATCTGGAGTCTTCGGGAGAGTAACTGAAATACATTTTACATCAGAGCATAGGCACGTGTGTGTGTGTGTGTGTGTGTGTGTGTGTGTGTGTGTGTGAGTCCTTGTCTTCCTTAATCTCTCTCCACCTTATACATTGAGGCAGGGTTTCTCACTAAACCTAGAGCTCACTGGGTCTAGCTGGCCCCTTTGCTCCAGAGCTCCCAAGAGCTGAGATTACAGGCGAGGACCTAAACTCTGGTCCTTATACTTTGGGAAAAAGTACTTTATTCACTGAGCCTCTTCCCAGTACCCCCATTTATTTAATGTTCAGAATTATGTGTACTTGTCTTTTTCCTTCCTTCCTTCCTTCCTTCCTTCCTTCCTTCCTTCCTTCCTTCCTTCCTTCC
>NC_022014.1:80384245-80401327 GCF_000317375.1 Microtus ochrogaster
TTCTCTTCTCTTCTCTTCTCTTCTCTTCTCTTCTCTTCTCTTCTCTTCTCTTCTCTTCTCTTCTCTTCTCTTCTCTTCTCTTCTCTTTTCTTTTTTGGGCCCCAATTTTGTAGCCCAGATTGGCCTTGAGCTTGGTGGCTATCTGAAGATGACCTTGAATTCCTGATCCCCCTGCCTCCACGCCAGACCACCATTTGCAGCATAGTTTTGTAACTACCACTCACAATCCCGAGACCCAGCAGCCCGCCTAGACCACCTACCTGTTTCAAGATGTGGTTTCTCAGTTCTGCTTCCTCCATGGCCAATTTAAGGAAATGTTTACCACCCCAGAAGGAGGTGCCATAGTGCTCTGTCTCCAGCCTTAGGCATTGCCCACTTGTCGCTGGGACTTTCCATCTGTTCTGGAGCTTTCTAATTCACAGGATCACATGCTATGTATGCCCTTTTGTGTCTATTGTTGTCCATTCTTTTTTTTCATATTTATTTATTATGTATACAATATTCTGTCTGCATGTATGCCTGTAGTCCAGAAAAGGGCACCAGACCTCATTACAGATGTTTGTGAGCCACCATGTGGTTGCTGAGAATTGAACTCAGGACCTTTGGAAGAACAGGCAATGCTCTTAACCGCTGAGCCATCTCTTCAGCCCTGTCTTCCATTCTTGTAGCCCAGGCTAGCCTCAGAATCACTACGAGCTCTTGATCCTCCTACCTACACTCCTCAAATGCTGGAAATACAGGGGTAATCCCACATTTAACATACAAATACATTTTTATACATCATATTACGGCAAACTATGTTAATGTTCCTTTGCCATGTCAAAATAAACAGCTTGTAAGAGAGAAAGGTTTGTCTCAACTTTTTTTTTGTGGGAGCACAAAGCATGATGGGAGTGCATGGCCACGGACACTGCTCACCTTGCTGTGGCTGGAAGCAGAGAGTCAGAAGGTGCTGAGTTCTCAATGTCCCCTTTAGAGATCACCCTCTCCACCCGACCCCACCAACCCCCGTGACCTAACCACCTGAAGCTCCACACGTACCTACCTATGGTCAAGATCCAGACACTCGCAGTGTTCACTGCGAGCTTTTGAAAGTGACCTTGATCTTACTCCTTTCTAAGTCTTTGCATTTCTGTCCAGACTTCCAAATGCTCACCCTGCGATGAATGGTAGCCTTATCCTACCAACGCTTTTCAGTGGGGGCTCCATGCCGCGTTCTCTTTATATTTGTGTACGTGTGTGAAAGACAAGTTTTTGGGGAAGGCTAGTCGGAACAGAGCGATGTCCTTAGAAGCTATGACTGTGAGATTCAAATGTTTAAAAGGTTAATCAGGTTTTTACAAAGGAAGGGATAAAAGGCCGAGACCCGCCACAGGCTAGCCTTGTAGGGCGCCAAGGAATACAACAGTGATTGTCCACAGTAGACAAATCTGTGTCCCCAGGAGTGGCATGCTTGCCTGGGAGGAGATGAGTGACAGGCAGTGAGACCGAGAGTGGGAGGGGTGAAAAAATGAGAGGCGTGGCTGGGCTAGAGATGCCTGGTGGGGTGGTGGGCAGGATCAGTGTAAGCCTTAGGGTGGGCTCCAGATGTGCAGGCTGGAGGGTGCCAAGGACATCTGGAGGTTGGTGCGAGATGAATGAAGCACAGGCGCTGGGCAGAATGTACGGGGGTGTGCAGAATAATTTGGGAATCCAGACAAATGGTGTCTTAATACTGTTGGGGTTTTGTGGTGCTATTGTTTTATGGGTTTTTTTTTCCCTCCCAGTTCTGGGATGGAACTCAGGGCTTTGTGTGGGACAAGTGTTCTACCATTGAGTTACAGCCTCAGCCCATTAATACAATAGTGTGTATGTGCACATATGTGTGTGTGTGTGCATGCATGTGTTCACATGTGTGTGTGTGTGTGTGTGTGTGTGTGTGTGTGTGTGTGTGTGTGAGTGCATGCATGTACGTAGGCCAGAAGCTGACACTAAATACTTCCTCAATCACTCTCTGCCTTACTTTTTGAGACAGGGTCTCTCACTGAACCTGGCACACCGCCGTAGGCTGACTGGCCAGCAAGTCTCAGGAACCCTCCTGTTTCTGTCTCCCCAGTGCTGCGATGCCACGCCTGGCTTTTAACCTGTGTGCTGCTAACAAGTCTGCGTGCTTGGTTGATTTACCCACCGAGCCATGTCTCTAACCTCACAGGACAGTATTTTCAAAGACTGAAATTAGACAGCAAGCTTCTATGGTGAACAAATTCAGAATTTCCTCTAGGCACAGAGTCCCGCCCTGTATGCACTTAGCCCCACTGTGCTTCCTGAGCCCTGGCCCTAACCTGGCAGACTTGTGGTTTAGGGCCTAGTTTGCCTTTGAAACTGAGTGGCTCTCGGGGTGAGCGCAGGTCAGCTTAGCCCTGAGACCTCAACAGCCCTGTGATTAGGCTGTGGCCATATGGCATTGCTCTAGTATGGGAGGGCACCTCATTCTGGCCCAAAGCAGCCCCTCTGAACCTAAAGCTCTGAGACCAGGAGCCCAGCCCTGAAGGTGCCACCTGCCCCCCACCAGTGTCCAGGCCCCCACAGGCACCCACTCTCTGTGTTGTACAGTCCTAGGATTTTTCAGTCCCAGAACCCCTTAATTTCTGAATTTCTATTCACCTCATCCAGGGATGAAAAGGGAGAGAGGACCCCAGCCTTTAATTCTCTTATGTTATATCCATGAGCCCAAATAAGCTACTGACTCAAACTTCTGACTCTGCTTCAGCTGGGTATCCTTATTTATTTATTGTGAGATGACCTGCGTTAGAGCTGGAGGTCAGAGCCCCCGGAAGGCTGGGGATGAGGTTCAGCTGGTAGAGTGCTTGCCTGCGTGAGCATGAAGACCTGGGTACCACACGAGCCTGATGTGGTGGTGCATGCCTGTAATCCCAGCATCCGAGAGGCGGTGGCAAAGGATCAAGACTTCAAGGCCATACTTGGCTGTATGTCAAGACCAACCTGGGCTACATGAGATGCTGTCTCAAAACAAAACAAAGAATCATTCAGCCTTGTAGGTGGGGTTTTTCATCCCACCAGCCCACTCCCAAATAACCACACAGGAACTAATTATTAATTATAAATTCTTGGCTGCTAGCTTAGGCTTCTTGCAAACTAGCTCTTATAACTTAAATTAACCCAAGTTTCTTATCTACGCTCTGCCACGTGGCTCAGTACCTTTACCCACCACGGCAACTTTATCTCCTATTTCCTCTGCGTCTCCTGGCTGCTTCTCTCATTCCTCCCTTCTTCTTCCCAGGATCCTCTTAGTCTGGTTCTCCGCCTAACCTTATCCTGCCTAACTATAGGCCAGTTAGCTTCTATGTATGTGTGTATGTATTTATTTATTGTATTATGTATTATGTATAATTTATGTATTATGTATTTATTGGTTTTTCGAGACAGGGTTTCTCTGTAGCTTTGAAGCCTATCCCAGAACTAGCTCTTGTAGACCAGGCTGGCCTCGAACTCACAGAGATCCGCCTGCCTCTGCCTCCCAAGGGCTGGGATTAAAGGTGTGTGCCACCACCGCCTCGCTAACTTCTTTATTAAACCAATCACAGTGACATATATGCACACACTATAAAGGAATATTCCTAGGTAAACATATCGCAACCTGCATTTGGATTCTGGCTCTGACGCTCTTGGTTTGAAGACTCGGGCCAGTTTCACGTCCAGTGCCTCAGTTTCCCCACTTACCAGGTTGTTGGGAGGAAGTGCGGAGAGGTGTCGGGTATTGTGATGGTACGCCGAGCTGCACATAGTAGGCACTTAGTAGACGTGAGGTGGCTTCAGCACTGTGCCGCCGGCGCGGTGAGGGACAGCTTTGACGAGGATTAGGCATGGATGCAGGAACAGACGTATTTCAGTCTGTACAGGACGTGAGCGTGCTTCTGATGGCCGGTCAGCATGAGCCCTGGCTTCCTGTGAGGCCCGAGGCGGCACTGTCTGGTCCAGCGTTGTTGTTTTTGTTTACAAGTGTTTCCTGGTACACGTATGTCCGTTCATGCCTGAGTTCCCGTGAGGGTTTGTTTGTACCCGCTCACCCCCTGTTGTCCGCTACTAGAAAGCATCTTAAATGACCAAGATCTAAATCCTTCCCTCCTAGGGGACACCAAGAGTCCAAGCGGCTCCTGCCGCCCAGGTTGTTGGTTGGTGAGGTTAGAGATGGTCGTAGCTCCCTTGATGAGCACCTGTGGCAGGCTTGATTGCTAGGTGGGTTCATTCTTCTGCAGCCTGTACCCCCAGTGTGAGTGCTTAGTGGCACCTGAAGTACAGAGTCCAGGAAGACAGCTTTTCCCTCATGGCCTCTTGACGGGTCCCCTGGCCTCCACTCTATGCTGACATGCCTCCAAGGCCTTGAGGATTCCCTCTTCTAATCACCCCAATGCTGCTCTGCCAAAGCCACTTCTGCTCTGGGCCTTCATGAGCTGGCCAAAGGGCCCTGCTCCCTCAGCTGGACCAAGTCCTGGTGCACAGGACAAACTGGGGGTGGTGGCTTCCTCTCTCCTGCCTCCCAGGGTTCTGGGCAGACCCACCCCTGCCACCGGCATCCTAAACCTGGTGGAAGGCTGCCTCTAACAACTGTCTCTGGGCACTTCCTTTCATCTGTGCTTTACTGTTCTGCTGGGCAGAGGAAAGGGATGCAGTTCACACCGGGGCCCAGTCTTCAGGGCCAGTCCTCTTCGCGTAGCTAATCTCCTGCCCTGCCAAGGACGGGGACCTGTATGTGCCCGTGCTGGGCATCCTTGCCAGTGGCTTCCTTTGCCACTTTCCACCTTGTGAGGCAGGGTGGTCTCAATGAACACAGCTCTGAACTTATCTGTCTGCTAGACTGGTTGGCCTGCAACCCCAGGGATCCCATCTCACTCTCCCCCTCCCTCACGGTGCTTTTTTACACGGGTGTTGTGGTAAACGCTTTACTGACTGAGCCATACCCCCAGCTGCACTCTGCTGTGTCTTCATGCCCCCGCCACCCCAGAGGGACCCAGCTTGAGGGGTGACAATCTCCGTTGAGCAGCAGGCCGATCCCTGCAGGCTTTCTTCTGCCCAGCCCCGGAGGAGGCAGGGTCTGTATTCCACTCTGGAAACGACGGCTGTGGAAGGACCCTGCGCCTGATACTGCTCTGTCTTCAGGCCCTTCTGGGCTTGCTGTTCTGCTGACTAATTCTTATCTGCTCACTGGTGGGGGAGCCGGTCCTTGTCACAGCTGGCTCCGGTTACAGACGGTCGAGATGTGCCCGGAGTGAGGCCCCACACAATTCTACTGTCTTACCGACCATCCCGATTTCAGGAAACCCAGCCCCCAGAGCTCATCACGGCCCCCAGGTAACCTCAGCATGAGGGGTAGAACTGTGGGAGGCAAACCTGCCCGTGGGGTGCAGTAGTCTTCCAGTGTGGGGCGAGGCTGGGGAGGAGATAGAGGAGGAGCCAGGGCCTTGGTTGAGGAAAGTGGTCCTTTAATCCCAGACCCTCCCCCAGGCCTGTGTGCTGGTGTGGCGGACACATGGTGACCCACGGTGGGGAGTCCTGTCCCCAGAGACCCTGTAAACTTGGTGGGGCCAAGGCCCTCCCTCATTCTTTAGTACTGAAGAACCAGGGCCCACGTTGTCTCCAGGGAGGGTCTGGCTGTAGGGTCAGGGCCACCCTGGAATCCACAACCCTGCTTGGCTATGCCTACTTACCCAGTCTGTCAGGAGACCTTCTGTTAAGGGAAGGAGGAGATGGGGCATGGCCCAGGCCAGTGTGTAGGAAGCTGAGCACCCGCCCTGAGGAGAACCTGGGGAGCAGGAAGTTCGCCTCCCCTCACCAAGGCCTGGCTCATTAAATGTCTCCTGCAATCTGCTTGACTGACCTTGGTACATTACTTTCTCAATAGAGGCCTCAGGCAGCTCCCAGCCTCTGCCTTTGAGTCTTAAGCGCTCTGTGGTTCACTGGTGGGTGATACTCTGAGTTGGGGGCTCTGGGGCTTCTAAGCTCAGTGTGCTGATGGGGGGTGTTCCCTAGGGCATTTATAGACTTCTATCAGAATCCTTCTGATCTCTGAATGCTGACTGTCTGCCTGAGAGACCAGACGCCTTTTCTCTTTCTTCCTGTAACAACATCTAGCCAGGGGCTTTCCTATCCCTCAAGTATCAGGAGTTGGGTGGCTTTCCTGGCCTAGCTTGCCAGGACCCCAAGCCCTTCCATCTCAGGAGGGTGGAAGAAGTTGGTAACTGACCACCATAACTCCAGGAGCCCCCACCACCATTTCCCACGTGGCCCATTTTCCAGATGCGGCAGTCCCAGAGGGTGCCCAGCACTTGCCTGTTGACATGCCAGGGGAGCCTGGCTACTGAGCTGCTCTGGGGGGGTGGATGGGAGGCAGTGCCGGCCAGTGAGCAACTAGTACCGACCTATAGGATTATGCCTGCCCATGCATCTACTAGATGGGTGGATGGGCTGTTGCCGTGGGAGGTAGAGCAGGAGCTCCTGGGCTGGGTGGGAATGGGGTCCTGGTTGCTGGTTGCGCAGAGTGACCTTGCATGGTGACTGTTGTGCCTGTGACTACTGCTGGGTGGCGTTGCCGCCGCGTGTCCAGGATGGGAGATCACCACATCCCAGCACGCAATGCCTTCGTGTGGATGGTAGACTTTGGCTGGCACTGGGCATCTCACTCAGGGCTCATCAGTTATCCTGGGAACAGGATAGGCCTCTTTCTGGTTGGAATTAGCTGAATGCTGAGACCTGGGAAGAGATGGACAGCAAGTGTCTAAGAGATTGCACACCTTGGCCTCCCTCTTTCTCTGGGGTCTCCTGCAACCATGCCAGGGTGCAGGTCGCAGGATGTCTGGTCTCCAGAGACTAGCCACTTCCTCTTCACAATCCAGCTGCTCAGGATCCTATGAGCCCCCTGGGCTCTCCTTCCCGTCTTTCTGGAACTGAGCTCTGTGATGGGTATTTGTTGCCCTATGCCTCCACCCTAGGAGCCTCAGGTGCAGAAGCAGTTAGAACCCTTGTCATCTCCCTGTCCTGGAGCCAGACAGGGAAGCCAGGACAGTAGCCTGTGACCTGCTTGGCTTCCTGGGAGGCCAGCCAGCTGATGTGGCCCAGGGGACTAGGAGGAGCCCCTGGCCTTGTCTCTTCATTTCCAGGCTCTGGGCTTGAGCAGGCCTCCAGAGCTGTGGGTGGAGGGGTTGAGGTGTGGCTAGCTGGGGTAAGAGAAAGAGGCCTGAAGGATTTAGAAAATGTCTGTCCTTACTGCTGGGCCTGCTGTCCCTGGGAGCCAGGCCTGGTGCTGACGGATGAGAAGGTGATGCTCGTGAGGCTGGATCTGGGAAAGGGGCACTGTCCTCTGCTGCCAATCATTTTCCAGATCAGAGAACTTCAGCTACCCGCCCGCAGCCCACAGCACAGGGAAGCCCTGTGTACTCCTGGTTTCCCCTGCGTGGCTTTGGATTCTGTGCGGATGGGTAGCCTTCTGGGGAAAACTCTTGTTTCCAAGAGCACCTCTGCCTGCAGAGAAAGTGTCCCCAGCTCTGCTGTCCCCTGGCTCTGCTCACCTGCCTCTGGTTCAGTACTAGGGACCCAAATGGGAGACCCAAAAGGTTATGTATGCTATGTCTCCACCAAGCTGTTGGCAGGAACAAGCCACTGGTCCCTCTTCCTGCCACCTGGCTGCAGACCACTCAGGAGAACCACACTATACCGGCGCGGCGGCCCCTCAGCAAGGCTGTGACCACATGGTTGGATTCCACAACAGCAAGCATGGGGACTTGAATTCAATGTCCAGAACCCTTGAGAAAAGCCAAGCATGGTCGCACTGGGAAGGCAGAGACTGGCAGATCCTTGGGGCCCGACGGTTAGTCAGCCCAGCCAACTTGGTGACCCCCAGGACAGTGAGAGGCACTATCTCTAAAGTAAAGTGTCTGCTGCTGCCCTGAGGAATGACACTTGGGGTAACTTCTGGCCTTCATTCACGCACCCCAAAGAAGTATATCCCCTAAAGGGGACCCATGCTGTGGAGGCTGGGTCTTCATGGGGCATGGGCATGGAGGTGAGCCCTGGCCATTTCCAGTTACCCATCTTAGCCCTTTCCCAGACTCTGCACCCCGAGACCCGAGGCCCCCGGTGAGTGATCTCTCCTGCCACTCACGGCCTCCCCTCGTGGCTGCAGACACTTCCAGGGAGCCGCTGACACATTTGGACTGTGAGATTTGTTTCTGAACAACCCTTAAAGGAGAGAATGAGTAAGGAAGCGTGGAGGAGGCCAGGGGGAGGGGAAAATGGCCTGGAAAGTCCAAACATGTGTTTCAGAAGCAGGTGCCAGCATGACATCATCAGGAGGGTGGCTGAGGGCCCCAGCCCAGCCCAGCCGAAGCTGGCCTTGGCTTTGTTCTGCCATGCTTAGAGCTTTCCATTTTAGGGACAGCTTGGGAGCCCGGCCTCTTATTCTTGGCCGCATTAATATTTAATTAACTCCGAGTACTTACTGTGTTCTTACATGTTCCAAGAGCGAGGTGGTTGTTGAGAAGGCACAGAGAGGGTGAGTCATGGACTCCGGGCCTCTCAGCTTGGAGGGTTTGACGCATGCCTCAGCTGGCAGGTGAAGAGGCTTGCGGTTTCCACAGTCTCTACACTGCAGGAGGGGGTAACCTCTGCTTGGCTTTCTTGGCCCAACTGGAGGAATCTGTGGACAATCCAGCAAGTGCTAGCCACTCTTCTGTGGCTCTTAGGATAGCTGGGCAGGAGGCAGAGATGCAGGGAACGGTCAGTCCCACCTGCTTGGACCTTGCTCCACTTGGCGCTGCTATGGTGTGAGGCGGATTTCTAAACTGCCGGACTTGCTGGTCCTTTGTGCCTCCTGCTTTGTTCAGGACCCTCCCCTGTGTCCCCCTCCCCCCACACCCCCATGTCCCCAAGGCTGATTTGGGTGCTACCAGTCAGGACAGGGTCAGAGGTACTCCTCCGCCCACAGTATTTTCTGCTGACTTTGCAGTGTTCGGCGTTGGCAGTCTCTTTGTGACTCAGTTGACGTGTCTATAAAATGGGCCGACTGGCGTCTTCCTCCCTCCTAAGACTTTGGGAAGAATCTGGTGGGAGGCGTTTGCTGGAAAGTCCTTTGCACTGACAGGTTTTTAAGCTGGCCGTGGCTTGTTTGGTAGAGTGCTCACCTCGCGTGTACAAGGCCCTGGGTTCAGTCTCCAGGGCTGTGTAAATCGAGTGCAGGAAGCTAAACATCCAGACTGATCCTTAACTACGGAGCGAGTTCGAGGTCTCATCCTGGACGGCATGAGACTCTTGCATCTAAATAAATAAGTAAAGCAAAGTGCTTTGCAGAGCAGTGCTAAGCAGTGGTTTGCTGGGGCCTCGAGCCAACGGAAATCTAGGTCCTTCTGGAACCTGGGTGCTGAGGGAGAGCTGAAGTTAGCGCAGGCTCAGTGCCCAGGAGGAAGTGGGGGAAGCCGGGGCTGGGATCCTGCCTGTCAGGATAGGAGTCAGCCTCTATTCCCCTCGGTAAGGAAGGGATAGGTGATCCGGATCTGTGTGGGACTGAGTGATACCGTATAACCCCCTGTGAGTCTCAGCCTGCCCGTACACAGTGGGACCTGGGCCAAAGTGAGCTCTTCACCCCCAGCCCACTCCCTCAGCCAGCCAGCTGTTCCTGGTGGCCTGCCCTCCCCCAGGACCCTACGGGCCCACACTACATGATCCAAGCATGGGAAGAAGGGCCCAGCTGTGGGAGGTCATGCTGGCTGGGGACTAAGTCTGCAGCACCGGCCTCCCAGGAAAACCAGCTGCAAGGGAAGCAAGCCAGCAGCTCCGGAAGTCCATGCGATACAGGCTGGACTCCTGGCCTGTCTCTGTGACCTATTCCTTCTGTGGTTCAGAGTCACCATGGCCAGTCACTGCCAAGCTTGAGACCTGTCTCTGTGAGGCTCCTGCCGAGGCCCAGCCCTCCCCGACTACACTAACTGACTAGGGTCCCAAAGGCAGGAGGCAGCCTCTGGCCCCTCCCGTGAATGACTGTCCTCACCCCACGCTGCCCCCTGCAGTCTGTCCTTTACAGTGGCAGCCACAGCCCCACCACACCACAGCCCCAAGAGAGCTATCCAGGCGATTTGTGTGAAGAGCGCCCCCTGGCTGTGTGTGGTGGTCTCACATCGTTCGGCCAAAGCCACTCTGTCCACTGTGACTGGGGCGCCTCCAGGGACCACAGCCGGGGCTTACAGTGCCTGCACCTTGCTGGGGAGAGGTGGGCCTTTCCTTGGCTGGCTCACTCTGGTCCTGGCTTCATGGCCATGGCCTCAGAGGGATTGTCCTTTCCAGCCAACACAGTCAAAATCCCTGCCTGTGGAGGCTCTGCAAGCAACAGTGAGTGTCTGCCAGCCTGGTCATTCGAATTTTATTTTTACATTTTATTTAGTGTGTGTGCACCACAGCACACGTGGAAGTCAGGGGGTAGCTAACAGGAATCAGTCCTTCTTACCAAGCAACGGCCCTTGGAGACCTCTCTCTGGCCCTCGTCATGGGCTGTCTGTGGTGGCAGGGGGGTACTGGCTTGTCATTCATGCCTCGGGGTGGAGAAGACACTGCCATGGGAACCTGAAGAAGCGGTCACAGCAGGCACCCTGGCAGAAGAGGCAGGTAGCTGAGCTGCTGTGACTGCAATGGATGGGTTGCTGGGGGTCAGTTAGTGCCGGGGGTGAAGAGAGGCTGTGTTCACATGGGTGTGTGTGTGAGTGAACCCTCGCACAGGCCTCTGGTGGGTCTATTGTGTGTGAGGGGTCGTGTGAGCGTACCCTTCTCCCTGCAGCAGCCCCTACATCGTGAATGAGTGCCTCCGGTGCCGATCTGGTGCCGGTGGATGGAGGTGGGGAAAGGAGAGAGAGGCAGTGCAGGCCTGTTGCTACCAACCTGAGGGGGGTTTGGGAGAGCACAGAAGGAGGGGAAGAATATTCTAGAACCACAGAAGATGCAAGTGATGGTTGTGCCTACCTCCGGTTCCTGTATGTGGGAAACAGGTAAGAGAATTCGGAGTTTGAGGTTAGCTTGAATTATGTAGAGACACCCTTCAGCAGGTTTCCAGGGTTTGCTGTAGAATGTAGGAGGCGCCTGCCTCACCCTCCTTGTGTGCCTGGCAGGCATGGTGAATCAACGGTGTTTCTGCTGCAGGGTTGGCTTCCATCCCTGGCTTGGGGCTCCATCACTGTGTCAAGGATGCCAAGGCCAGGTGGCAGGCTTGTGCCGTGGATAGGTACTGTTTGCCTGGGGCGAGGGGAAGATGGTGGATAGGTACCTAAACTGTTCCATTTGGCCTTCCCGTACCATACCTACCTGGGCAATGCCAGCTCTGATGTCACACTCTGTCCTGATGTTGAGGCCACGTAGCACCCAGGGTCTGGTCACCTGGACCTGCCCAGGTCAGTATTTGAATTGGACTTAGCCTCTTTGTTATATAGTGAGCACTCTGGTCAGCTCTGGTATCCAGGCACACCATTTGTACTCTGGCCGTCCTATCCTATGGCTGCCCCAGAACTAGCCTTTCATCCCCGCTTGCCTGTCATGGAGCCCAGCCGTCTCTACGGTCTCTAACACGCTCTGAAATTTAGGAGGCCCAGAGAGGCTGAGTTGCTGGCAAATGGTCACACAGCAGAAACCTGGCAGTAATAGGAGGCAAGCCAGACCTGTGACTCCCCAGATGTCTTGGGGCAAAGACATATTCAATGAAGCTAAAGGACACCTGTAATGGCCTTGTCTGAGACACGGTGACCTGGTGCACCCTGGACTGTCGACAGTACCAGCCACCTGTGGACATGCAGTCCCATTGACGATGCTGTGGTAAGAGAGAGGGCTGTGATCTGTATGTTGCTCTGTGCCCACCCACAAACTGGTGGTGCTTTCTGGAACCTTTGGGTCTCCTTGTGTAGAAACAGGTACTCCATGTTCAGGGGTCAGTGGTGCAGGCAGGCCTGTGACTGTTTCCCCGTGAGGACGGTGACAGTGGCTGCTGTGGTGGGGTTAACACCCTGCACACTGGTGTCTAGAAAGGGTGTGTTCCTGTCCACTTTCTTACCTGTGAATCAGGTGTTCAGACCCCGCCAGCCTTCATCGTGGCCGGAGGGAGAGATGGCATTAGGGGCAGGAACTGACCTAGGGAGGGTGCAAACCACCCTCCATCATCAGTCTGGAGCCCTCCACCCCACCCTCCTCTTCTGAATCACCTGTCAGTGGAACTAGCCGAGGTCTCGAGCGCCCCTGGAGGGCTGGATCCAGAGGACTCCACGGATCTGGCTGAGGACAGCCCGCCTTCCTATACCCTGAGTTCCCTCTGTGTCTGCGTGTTTTTCCTGGAGCTGTCGTGCCTGCCTGGGTGGGGGATCCCCAGCAGACTGGATGAAGCAGAGCATGTTGACACAAACCCTGGCTGAACCCCAGTGTTCTTTGCAGCCAGCGGTGGCTTGTGTTGGGATTGGGAAAGGGACCATGGTGGCGCCTGCCCTACATCCAGTCCTTGGCGCGGGGATAGTTCTGAGGAGTGATTCCCGCCTCCCAGAGCTGCTGAGGAAGTCTTTAACCAGGCCTGCCCTGCCAGCAGCGCTTGTGTCTGCTCTTTGCCAGGCAAGGCAGGGCTGCCGAGAGCGCTGTCTTCTCACTGGGAAGCCCCTGCTTTTCCTGATTATTATTTTTTTTGTTTTGTTTTGAGGTAGCACTCTGTAGGCCAGGCTGGCTGCAGACTCCAGACAGTTCCCCTGTCTCTGCTAAGGCCTTGGAGCCATGCGCCACCACACTCAGTATTTTTAATTCGTTCATTTTTAAATTCGAGATGGGCTTTCATGTAGCTCAGGTTGGTCTTGAACTTCTGATGGTCCTGCTTCCTCTGCTAAGTGCTGGGGTTAACAGATGTGTACTGCCATGCCTGGTTGATGACCTCATGCGTGTATATTTTTACATCTTTTTGTGTGTGAGTGCACATGTGGCCATCTCTCTATCTGCTCATCTATCTGTCCATCCATCCATCCATCCATCCACCCATTTATCCTCCCATCCATCCGTCCTTCTGTCCTTCCACCCACCCACCTGTCTATCCATCCATCCCTCTCCATTCATTCATTCATTCATCCATCCATCCGCCCATCTGTCAGTCTTTCCTCCCACACATCTGTCTATCCGTCCATCCATCCACCCATTGGTCTATCTGTCTGTCCATTCAACCATCCGCCCACCCATCTATCCATCCACTCACTCAAAGACTGCAGCCGGTTCAGGCTTCCAGCTGAGATGTGGGAATGATGAGCCACAAAGACAGAACAAAGGCCTGCTCCCTGGCTTCCTGTTTCCGATTGGAATGTGAAGTTCTTGGAGACTTATCCATGCTGTGTCACCTCTGTCCTTGGAGTGGGTGGACAGAGGAAGGCTCTCTTGCTGTGTGTCAACATTTAGTTGCTTAACCCTTCTGTGCCCATTCCTGATTTCACAGATGGGAGCACTGGAAGAATTGAGTGGGGCTTAGGAAAGTCGGGGGGGGGTAGTGATGTGAGGCACCGGAAACGGTGGCGCTCACCAGAGGCTTGTGTGACAGTTTCCCTTCTCAGCCTATTCTTGGATCTCAGGATGCTGACAGGGACTGAATGCTTTCCCTGGAAGCCATCAAGAGGGGGGTGGACCCAGAGTTGCTGGCGTGGGAGCTGCTGCCATCACAGTCTCTGTTCTCACAGGGAACCTCTGTCCCTGTCCCCTCTGAGAGAGGACCGTCCACTGAAGGCACTGCTGACTCTTCAGAAGAGCCCCTCCCTCCCCAGGGCTCCCACCCGCTTTGCCTTAGCTGCTGTGTTAAGCTTCCGGCAGCAGAGAGCTGGGCTCCAAATGCCTTTAGCTGCGAGGGAGAGTTTGCTGAAATTCAGAATGATCTGTCCCTGAACCCGGGGCAGCCCAAGGATGTTACGGACGACCCCTTCCTTGCTGTCCTTGGCCCCTGGGCCCATCCTTGCTGTGGAGTTCTTTGCTAGCCAGAAACCCCTCTGGGAACCCCCTGTTGTCGGCACACCAAGACTGAAGCACGAGCGAGTGGTGTCCCCCAGCTCCAACAGAGCAGGCAAGGGATTCCATAGTCCACTAGGGGCTGGACAAGAGAGGCAGAGCAGTGTCTGTTCAGATGGCCATCCTGCAATGGAGGGAACAAGGCCCCCCCGTACTCCGACCAGATCTGTGCAGACCTCTCATTTAGCAGCCAGAAGGCACAGGATGCCAGCTACTTCCCAGTCACCCTCGAGCCTGGCATGGCCTCTCCTTGGACGCAGCAGCTGTGCCCTGCACTGACCCATCAGCTTTCTAGGGCCCAAGAGGGGTTGGGCTCATGATGGCTGAGAGGCTGACACCATGGGGTGCAGTGTGCAAAGGAAGAGAAGCATTGGCACTCACGGTGCTGGCTGGTCCTCCGCGTCCACGGGGATCCCTGTTTTTTCCTCCTCGCAGGGACCTTAGCCCAGGCACTGGCCTTCACGTCACTCGTGTGGATTTCTGTGCTGCACTCTCTCTCCTGATCATTTTCACTCATCAGGTAGTAATGAAGCCCTTCCTTCAGCTGAGAAGACCCCTTACCTAGAGGAAATACCCAGTGGGACTTCCGACAGTCTCGGCCTCCTGTGTGTTGGCAGAGACAGGCCACAGCACTTGTCTGCAGTTCCCAGCTTTGGCTTTGGTGACCTGGTGCACCATGGGATTGCTCTGGGAGGCCTGCACTGTGACAGGGGCCTTCCCTCCGCATTGGCCTGCTATCCGCGTGCATTGCTTTGGGACCTGAGCATCTTGTCTAGAGCAAGATTGGCAAGGGCTCAGCCTCTAGCCTCAGCATCTGCCAGCAGTGTGGCCTGGGACATATGCCGCAGGGTCTCTGTGTTTATGTCACTTGGATCACCTCTCAGGACTCTGGGTAGAGAGGGCTGGCTGGCAGCGGGGCTTCAGAGGCTGGCGGAGGGTCTCCGTGGCCCTGCTACCCCTGGTCTGGATGTGTGGAACACAGCCCATCCACTCCTGTTGAGGTGGAAATGCAAGGATGGCCCTGTACCCTACAGGGTCAGGGCTCAGGCTGCCATGGGCTCCATGGCTAGATCTGGAGCAGGGGAGAGAAGAGGGTTTGAGGAGGTCAGAGTGGTCACACAGCCTCCTCACATCCGGACACTGGAACAGCCCCAGGGGTCCCTGTGCTCTCTGACTCAGAGAAAGGTCACCTTCCGCAACCAAGACTGAAGTCCAGCTTTGGCTGCTGCTGGAGGGGACAGGGCTGACAGGAAGCAGGACTTATACCCTTGGCTACCAGACAGTTGCCCATCCAAGCGCTAACCAAGCCAGCACTGCTGAGCTTCTGTCCTGAGACGTGATCCATCATAGTCAAGTGGCTATGGTAACTAGAGCTTCCTGGGGCCCCAGAATGTTCTAAAGTCAGAATTTCCTTGAGTCCGTCAGCCCGGTCATGCTGGTTCTTACCATTATCAACGTTTCACAGAGAAAGAACAGAAGGCACAGAGAGGTTAAACAAATCCTCTAAGAACACACAGCTGTTGGGTAAGGCAAATGGATAGTTTAAATTTGAATCCCTTCCCTGACCTGCTGATTGGTGGACGGCCTTTGTTGCAGGACGTGTGTTCCTGGTGCTCACTGCTGTCTCTGCTCTGATGGTTTGCACGTTTGCTGGGACCAGGAAGCCTTGAAGATGTGGCTCTCATGAAGGGGTTAATGCACCCCCTCCCCCCGCCCCAGCTTTCCCAGGACCAGGGCCAGAACAGAGAGGCCTTATCTGCAGAGGAAGGGCGGGCGGGATGTGGGACTCTACAAGCTCCTCTCCACCTCAGCTCCAGCACCTTCTGTGGGCCAGCTGTTGAGAAGACTGAGGGCAGAGGGAAGGGAGGCAGTCAATGTGGGATTCATTACTGGGGCTGGGCTGGGCAGAGAATCTCCTGAGGTAGGACGGGGGTGGGGCCTCCTGGAGAAGAGGCCTAGATGCCACCAGTGACTGGGGGAAGGGGAGGGTCCCCCCCGCTTCCCCTCTTTCCTTTTCCTGTGCTTGAAGCAGCTGTCTTCCCTGTAGGGGTGTGGCCTGACCTTTCTGGCCTCTGCCACCTACGGCCTGTTGGGCTGCAGTGGCCCCGTGGGTGGGGGCTAAGCTTAGGAGGGTGCGGGGGAGGAGCATCAGTTCCTCTATCTTGGAAGCAACTGAAAGCCGCTAGGCTTCCTGCAGCCTTGGGGCTGACCCGGGAGAAGGCCTGGGCTGCTGGGTTGGGGCCGAGCTGCAGCAAGTCCTGAGGGCATGGTGTGACTACACCCTTAATCCAGCACTTGGGAGTCCTGGACTACACAGCTGGGCTCCAGACTGGACAGGGCACTAGAGGGCGGGGTTGGGGAGGAGGGGGGCACCTAAAGCCCAAATGTCATTACCTAGAGGAAGCGTGGGTGGGGGTTCTAGAAGCCTTGATTGTGCTGTGGAGCGAATGTAGGGTGTAGGGCTGAGGCACCCTGGAGGAGACTCCAGCACACATAGGTTATAGAAGACAACCTCTAGGAAACAGGCCCAGAGTGGCAAAGTAACTTTCCTGAGGTCACACAGTCCAGCTTTGATGCCTCCGTCATGTAGCTCAGAACTCCTGGGCTACATCTCAACCATCCAGCCCCAGCAAGGCCTGCTGCAGAAGTGGTTGGAAGGCCAGAGACAGGGAGAAGTGAGCCGTAGCCCTGGCCAGGAGCAGAACACTGCCCTGCCCCAGCCGGACCTCTGTGGGGAGTCAGTGAGCAGGGCTGGGAGAGGCTGTCTCCCACCCCCGTGCAGGAAGGCCACATTTGTTCTCTCGGGGTCTCTCCAGTGGAACCTGAGGCCTCTCTGTCTGGGACGGATGAGGGGAGAGCTTCCCAATGGTTCCAGTGAGGGTTCCCCTGCTTGCCGCCATTGCCGCACTGGCACCCGCAGAGCCAGAGATCCTGGAGGAGGCTGAGGGACTCAGATCCAGAGTGGAGGCTGTCTGTAGGGAGTCTCTCTCTCTCTCTCTCTCTCTCTCTCTCTCTCTCTCTCTCTCTCTCTCTCTCTCTCTC
>NC_022014.1:80401427-80409150 GCF_000317375.1 Microtus ochrogaster
GATTTATTTATTCTTATTTCATGTGTGTTAAGCACCCATGCCTGCCTAAGACCCACAGAGGTCAAAGGCATTGGATCCCCTGGACCTGGGGGGGGGCTCTGAGACAGGTGTGGAGAGCCGCCATGTGGGTGCTGGGAACTGAACTTGGATCCTGTGCTAGGGCTGCCGGTGTTCTTTACCCCTGAGCCGTCCCTTCAGCACAGAAGACTCCTTTAAACCCTTTTATGCATTTATTATCATTATTAGCATGTATATATGTATGTGCACGCATGCCCATGCCATGGCACACACATGGAGGTCAGAGGGCAGTTTTGTAGAGTCAGCTCTCTGTCCATCTTTATGTTGGTCCCAGGGGTTGAATTCAGGTCAGCAGGCGAGTGCAGGAAGCCTGCTGAGCCATCTCTCTGCCCGGGGCCTCACTGTCTCCCAGGTCTATCCTGCTATACACCTGTGGGCCTGCCCCTCCTGCCCATGGGGCAGCCAGGCCCCTGAGGCAGCATCTTCCAGGGCCTGCCCCAGGTCAGAGGTCACATTGGGAGCTGCCAGTGTGTGCTGGATGCTGACTAATACTAATGGCAATTTTTTTTTTTCTGGACAGGGTCTCACTATGTAATTCTGGCTCTCCTAGAACTTACTCTGTCGAGATCCGCTTGCCTCTGCCTCCTGAGTGCTGGGATTAAAGTCATGAGCCACCACTCCCGGCTTGACTCTGGTACAAAAAGAATTTCAGGCTGAGCCTATGTGAATTACAGTTCATTAAGACTGTATCAGTGAACTGAGCACAGGTCCTCAGTCGGGGGTGGTGGGCTACTCGAGGGCCCTGCCTAGCTCTCTTCCTGATAGCGAGGGATACGGCTTTTGTGGGGAGGAGCTGAGGTGAGAGAGCTCGGTGTGGCTTTGCAGGTGCTGTAGGTTACAGCTGACAACAGGTCACCAGGTCACCGCAGCGACGCGCCTGAGTTCAGCGAGTTTTTACTGTAAATGGAGTTCTTAGTCTTGCCTGTGAGATTTCCAGAAATTTAGGGGTTCACTTCTGCGAACAGGGCCGGGCCATACTCAAAGGGCGTCTGCGCTCAGGCCTGAAGCATGTCTCATTGCTATCTTCACATTCTTACACAAAAATATCTCCCTATAAAAAGAATGTGGTCTCCCTGCTAAACCCGTCATTGCAATGTTGTTAATTGGGCAGAAATTTTGAACCAGAGACTGCAGACTCCAGAGGGAGGGCTCCCTCTCCCTCCCCTCCCAATGTCGCCTGGCTTTCTGGCCTGGTTTTCTATCCTGCCTCCGTGTTATTCTGGCATTTCCTGGCTGAGGAGCCCGCAGTATCTGCTCGCTGTATGGTGTGTGGGGCTGTAACTGCCCGCGGGTAGGGGGCTCAGGTGCTCATGGGATACACCCTGCCCGTGGGTGCCTTGCCAGGTGACCAAGAGAAAAGATGGTGAGGTTTGAGAGGCAGTTTGAGACAAAGGGACAGATAGATGGTCACAGATCTGTCCTGGGCTCTGTTCCACACAGCAGCAATGAGGAGGTGGCATACCACTCCTCATCTTAGAGACAGCAGAGATTGGAGTCCAAGCAGACAGACTCAGGTCTGTGGTCCAACCCTTACATGTCTACTGGGTCAGAGTTGCCCGTGGCCATGCTGCAGTGGCTGGATGTGAGGCAAAAGCATGCTTCATGGAGATACACATGGGCCTAATGCCACCCAAGGGTCCTTCGGAGTGGGAAGTGTCCTGGAGTGCAGTGTGAGAAAGGCCAGGCCGAAGGAAAAGGGAGGATTGAGAACCAGGAAGTTTAGGTATAAAAGACCAGAAAACAGATTCAACCCCAGAAGCTCAAGCGAGGAGAGGCCTGTGGACACCCTGACCTAGTTCTACTTCTGACCGACCCCTGACTCAGGGAGATAACACACCATCGTCTCTGTCACCACTGAGTCACCCAGTGTATGACCGGAAACACACAGCCAGGGAGGTGATCCTGTTCTGGAACGCCTGGAGGCATTCTCCGGCAGGGCTGCAGCTCTGGAAGATTCTAGATGCTTCTAGATTCTGCCAGCTCCGGCTGGAAGAACGTGTCCTCCTCCCCACCCCCGCAACCCAGTGGGAAACAAACTGGGAACAAAACTGTTAGTTCCCTTTTCACAGATGGAGGTGAGGGTGGGCTAGCCACCTGTTTCTCTTTCGGCAGTGTGGACTTTCAGATTCACGATTATATACCCAGGGTCATGCAAAGGGCACAGCCCCCACTGATTTCCTGCTCCTCATGGGCAGTGTGAGCAGACCTGGACCCTCTTATTCCCCCCTCCATCCCTGACCAAGTGTGCTGTGGAATACTGCTGGCTCCTCTGGCTGGATGCTGAGCCTGTAGCAAAAGGTTCTCTTGGTCCCCTTCTCCCTTTTCCAGGCTCTTGCCTGTGGCCAAAAATCAGTCTTTCACTGAGCTGAGTGGGTATGGATGGAGCAGCTCCCTGCTGTCCAGCCTCTGTAATCATCGTGTCCCGGGCTGGACGTGCCAAGGGGCAGTCTGTCACTTGCCATTGCCCATGTCTCCAGCCTTCTACTTCTCTATGGCTTGCAAAGGCCTTTACCCCTTCAAGTCTATTGTGTGTGAGGTCTGCTTCTGAAGGGGCACTGGCTGTTCTTTGTACCACAGCCCTAGCCAGGAGCTGCAGGTGACTATCTCGTGCCACTCAGTCTTGACTTTCAGCTGTGCACACTGCCTGCATGTGTATGTGCCCGGAGGCCAGAGGAGGATGTTCTGCCTCTCTCCACCGTCTCTCACTGAGCCTTGAGCTGGGCCAGCAGCCAGGGTGCCCCATGATCCTCCTGTCCGTGCCTCCCACAGCACTGGAGCCCGTGTGACCTCTCACGTCGGTGCTGCGGATTCACACTCAGGTCCTCACGGTTCTGCAGCAAGTGCTCTACCCTCCGAGCCATCTTCTCAGCCTCCCATCTTGGCCTTCGTGTGAGGGCTTTTGTCTGTGAGGTACCCAGGGCCCTAGCCTTTGTACGCGGGGATAAAATTCTCCCAGCACCAACAGTGTTAACATGGATTGCAGAGAAAACGTGCCCAGAAGACCTTTTGCATGCGACACCACGGTTTCAAGCACAGACAAGCATAGCTGGCAGGCAGTAGCAGTTTCTGCTTTTTCTTTCTTGCAGCAGGGAGCCTCGGTCTGTGCCCGGTGGTAGCTACTCCCTTCTTCCAAGCTGCCTGTGACCACACCCTCCACCTCCTCGCCAGCCCAGGAGACTGCTCCTCTGGGATCCTTTGCTAAGCCAGTCTGCCCGTGCCATCTTTCCACTCTCCCGGGTATCCCTCTTCCTCCTTAGCAAACGAGAACCCCCCTCTTAGAGATTAGGATGCTTGCCCAGCTACAGTTCTCATGTAACTTGGTAGCTCATGAACAGGATCAGTAGCCCCATGCCGGGGCGCAACTTGCCCAAAGGATTCGAGGTTATCTGAAGGGGAGGTGGTGAGTGTCACCACTCTGAAATGACACCATCCCCCTCGGGTCTCAGCACACTCAGCCGACCTTAGCACAACTCTTAGAAGTGTGTGTGCCCACATTTGGTCCTAAGCCAGTGGTTCTCAATCCCAGCTACACTTTAGGGACTAGGTGGATGACAGATACTGGGGTCCGCTCCCCAACAGATGGGGGTCCCACTCCCTGTGTTACATGGACAGTGCTATGCTCTTCAGAATGAGAGTGGGGTTATAGTGAGCCCATTTTTAGAAGCCAAATAAATAGCTTGCCCTTTCTGCCCCCTCCCCATCTCCTGGGCCTGGGGCGCCATCAGAAACACCAAAATAGAGTTCGGTCTAAAATCCAGCATCTGAAGACCTCAGTTGTGTGTGTGGGTACCGTCCTGGCTGCAGGGTGGGAAGACTAGGAGCTGCCCTGGCAGCAGCCTGGAGTACCCAGCCTGCCAATCTTCTCTTGGCGCCCAGGAGCCCACAGGGCTGAACACCTGGGTGCTCTGGGACTTCTTACCTTGGAAACCTGAGGGTCTGGTGGTTTTTTTTGGCTGCATTTGCTTGGGGTGAGGTGAAGGGCCCAAGGGAGGGAGTGGCAGAGGCTGGAACCAGGGTCATGCTTCAGGCTGAGATAGCATAGAGTTGCCAGGCAGTGGTGGCACAGCCCTTTAATCCCAGCCCTGGGGAGGCAGAGGTGGGCAGATCTCCGTGAGTTTGAGGCCAGCCTGGTCTATAGATTTCCAGTACAACCTGAATTCCAGGGCTACATAGAGAAACCCCATCTCAAAAACAAAACAAGACAAAAAGATAGCACGGAATATAGAAGACACGGCAGATCCAGCCCTCTGTGTTCGAGATGGCCCTGCAGTATAGCGCAGGCTGTTTTCAGAACTCAGTCCTCCTGCCTCGGCTTGTCGCATTCTGGAATCGCAGGTGTGCAACACTAAGGCCTGCATGCTTCTGGGTACTACTTTCTGATGAAGGGAAGGGTGGGGCTTCTTCGAAAAGCGGAAATGGGCCTATCCTGCCCTGTGGTTACCAAGGAGACCAGGAGGGGACAGGGCCTGCCTGTAGAGTCAGCAGGAAGTCCTCCAGGCTGTGGAGGGACCCAGGTTGGGGGTGGGGAATGTCACCTGTGCTGGTGAACTCAGGGAGGGCAATCCTGGAGGTGGTGGTGTCTGGGAAACCATAGAGCCCAGCTGAGGAGTAGTGCAGTGTGTGTTCTTAGAAAACAGCGCAGGCTGAGGTTGGATGAACTGGAGTACAGGAGCGCTCAGCCCCAAGGAAGAGTTCTGCTGTAGCAGTTGTATGGGACCTTTCTGCTCGGCCATTCCCCTGCACGGGAGGCAGCCATGGCGCCCAGCCGGAATGGCATGATCTTGAAGCCCCACTTCCACAAGGACTTGGCAGCGGCAAGTGGACACTTGGTTCAACCAACCAGCTGGCACGCAAGATCTGCAGGCGCAAGGCCCGGCAGGCGAAAGCGTGCCGCATTGCCCCGCGCCCCGTGCCCGGACCCATCAGGCCCATCGTGAGGTGTCCCACAGTGCGCTACCACACCAAGGTCCGAGCTGGCCGGGGCTTCAGCCTGGAGGAACTCAGGGTGGCTGGTATCCATAAGAAGGTGGCTCGCACCATCGGCATCTCTGTGGACCCAAGGAGGCAAAACAAGTCCACCGAGTCCCTGCAGGCCAACGTGCAGCGCCTGAAAGAGTACCGCTCCAAGCTCATCCTCTTCCCCAGGAAGCCTTCCGCTCCAAAGAAGGGAGATAGTTCGGCTGAAGAACTTAAATTGGCCCACTCAGCTAACAGGACCTGTGATGCCCATCCGGAATGTTTATAAAAAGGAGAAAGCCAGAGTCATCACAAAAGAAGAGAAGAACTTCAAGGCTTTTGCCAGTCTTCGCATGGCCCGGGCCAATGCCCGGCTCTTTGGCATCCGAGCAAAGAGGGCAAAGGAAGCTGCAGAGCAGGATGTTGAGAAGAAAAAGTGATGTGCTTTTGGAATATTGCAATAAATTTTCCATAAAGCAAAAAAAAAAAAAAAGAGAAGTTGTATGGGAAAAGGAGGAAGAGGGGAAGCAGACAACACTGAGGGATTGCAGAATGGGCATTGCCACCAACTGTACGGGGTGTGGCAGGAAAGGGCAGCTGTAACACTGGAAAAGCTAAGCATTAGGACTGGCGGGACAGGGCCCTGGGACCTGAGGGGATGGGCAGAGTCTTGGGACTGACGTGGGAGAAAGCAGGGCACGGGCAGCCAAAGCTGGGGTCTCGGGCATATGGGTTCTGGGGAGGAAGCACAGGACCTGTGCAGGGAGGAGGGGTGTGGAGAGACACCTGAAGGAGGCAGAGGGAGGTCACCCCAGGAAGCCACATTGAAAAGTGAGAGGGAAATAGGTCCCAGGAAGGGTCCTTCAAGGGCTGTCCTCAGGATCTCTGGGCGTGGACTGAGATGGGCCATGAGGGATCCTCCAGAGCCCTGGAGATGTGTGGTGGCAGAGGCCAGATGGCCAGGACCAAGAGTGAGTGGGCGCTAGGAAGAGGGGACATGAGTGGGCTCTTGAGAATCAACAGTTGGAAGAGCAGAGCGGGCCACTCAGCTCTGGAGATTGGGGCAGCATAGCTTCACCTGGGCCCACTGTTTGCATTGGTGAGACACGTCCTGGGGCCTCTCCCTCCCCAGCATCACTACATCTGCTGGCCTTCCCTCAAGGCCTTTTGGCAGGGTGTTCCTTGCAGCTTTTGGTGGTATAGGAGGCACATGACGGACCCCTGGGGCACCCATAGTGCCACACAGCCCACTTGCAAATGCCAGCCTTGCATCTGGCCTCCTGTGCTAGAGCCTCAGAGGGGCAGGAGGGATATTTTTGTGGGCATTTGTTTGGAAGCATCTGCCACACTCGCTATTGCCTGGGTGGATGGAAGGCAGTTGGCAGGAGGGTGAGCTCAGTGTAAGCCAGGTGCCTACCAGGAGAGAATGAGTGTGTGTGTGTGTCCACACGTGCACCGCGCTCACACGTGTGTGTGCGTCCATCCCTCTTTCTTGCTGGCTTGATTCTGCATATAGAGGGACGTGTGGGTGTCCTGCGCTTCCTGGCAGGTGTCAACCTCTGAAATGGGTCTGTATTGGCCTCGTCTTCACATTGGTTTTTCAGAGGAGGTGGAAGTCCTTGCTGTCACCAAGAAGGACTGTGGGTGCTGCTCCCACCGGGACAGCAAGGACTCGGTGGGGGTGCTTTTTCAGCCAAGTGCCTGGCAAAAGATTAGGGCTTCCTCTGCTTTAGGGTAAGAGTTGTCGGATGTGGACCAGGTTTGGAACTATCCCAGGAGTCCACTCAGGAGCTTGAAGGATGGCATCCTGCTGCACTGCTTGAGTGTGTACCTCCCCTGTGCGCTAACCTTTAAGTTCTGTGGATCAAAGGGGCTAGAGGGTGGCATTAGTTTCTATGGCTGCTGAGGTGGGTGCAGAAATCATGCAGCTTGCAGCACCAGACATTACTGTGTTAAACTGGCCCACAGGACCGATGCCAAAGTGTGGGCTCCTGCAGAAGGCTCCAGAGATCTGTCCCTGGCCTCTTCTTGCTCCGGTGGCTGTTGGCACACCTTGGCTTGTGGCCACATTGTTCAGATCTCTGCCTCTGTCACTTCCTGGTCACCTCATACCCTGTGATCAAACCTCCTCTCTTTCTGGTCAGGACAGCTGTGCTCGCATCTGGCCCATCTGGTCACTCTGTGCCACTGTGTGGATTCAGATCCAAAAGTCACCTTGTCAGGTGAAGTCACAGCACCCTTCAGGCCGAGGACAGGACACCGGTCATTCTGGTGTGTCTCAAGACATTATAGCTTTAAGGCATAAAATGTTAAAATACATTGGGCCAAAAAGAGGAAAAAAATAATGTATTTAAGTCTTTAAAAATATTTTTAAAGATATGGTCTCATGTGTTGCCCAGGCTTTCCTCCAAGGATGACCTTGAACTCTAATCCTCCTGCTTCTGTTATTTGCCACCACGGCTGGGTTACCATGGTACTGGGAAATTGGACCTATGGCTCTGTGTATGCCAGGCAAGCATCCTGTCGACTCAACCGTATTCTCAGTCCCATATTCAATTCTCTCTTTTCTTTTTTTTAAAACACATATATTTCTACCTGGGCTGGGTGATATACATCTGTCACCATGGCACCAGGCAGGCTGAGGCGGGAGGACTTGGGGTTTGAGGCTATCCCGGGCTGACAGTGCATG
>NC_022014.1:80409299-80410491 GCF_000317375.1 Microtus ochrogaster
GCCCATACTCACTCCTCCCCACCCCTGCCCATACTCACCCAATCCCACCCCTGCCCATACTCACCCAATCCCACCCCTGCCCATAGTCCCCCCACCCCACCCCTGCCTATAGCAGACGTGGCCTGAGTGCTGCGCAGCCAGCACCGTTCTGGTGCCAGCATCTTTTCATCACCGCTCTGGAAACCCCACATCTTAAGGAGCCAGCCCCATGTCAACCCCTCACCCTTGGCCACCACTGGTCTGCTTTCTCTCTCTCTCTCCGAATTCTTTTTAAAGTGTGCTCCTATGTGACTTTAGAATAAATAAACACAGCTTGATGAGTTGGCTGTTGGAAGGATACACATGGGGCGGAAGCCAATGTGTAGATGGAGACCCGGGCTCCGGAAGGCCAGGGGTGGAAGTAGCCTGGGTGTCCATCACCCCTTTCTCTCTCTCTTTTCTAGGGGTCTTGGCCCGAGTGCCCACTTGCTTTTTGAATCCAGTTGTACATGACCCCAGGTAGCTTCCTCGCCCCCAAGTCTTCATCAGATTCAAGTTTTAGGGGCGCCTACTCAAAAAAAGTTCTGAGCTCCACACAGGGGAGCATGCAGTGAGTCAGGCCAGCAGCTGCCCCCGCCCCTGTGACTTGGGCTAATCGTCTCATGTCCCTTCAAGCTCGTATGAATGTGAGGGCCATCCAGTAGAGAGCTGATGGTGTCTTTGGCACAGTCTGCAGGGTATGTGGCCAGGCATTCATTGAGTTGACTCCTTAAGAGAAACTCTCCTTCCTGACAGTGAACTTGGGGACACTGCTCTGGGATGTGTGTTTGAGACTGTCTCGCATAGCCCATGCACATGAGTGCAGATGTGTAAGTGGGTACATGCACATGAGTACAGGTGTGTATAAGTGGGTACATGCACATGAGTGCAGATGTGTATAAGTGGGTACATGCACATGAGTGCAGATGTGTGTAAGTGGGTACATGCACAAGTGCAGATGTGTAAGTGGGTACATGCACAAGAGTGCAGATGTGTGTAAGTGGGTACATGCACAAGAGTGCAGATGTGTGTAAGTGGGTACATGCACAAGAGTGCAGATGTGTAAGTGGGTACATGCACAAGTGCAGATGTGTGTAAGAGGGTACATGCACAAGTGCAGATGTGTAAGTGGGTACATGCACATGAGTACAGATGTGTGTAAGTGGGTACATGC
>NC_022014.1:80410737-80426679 GCF_000317375.1 Microtus ochrogaster
CTGCCTCTGCCTCCCGAGTGCTGGGATTAAAGGTGTGCACCACCACCGCCAGGCTCACAATATGTGTCCTTCCAGTCCCTCAATGTGTTTTTACGGGAGACGTGGGTTTAGGTGGGCTGTGTCCCCTCACCCCAAATGTGGCTTGTAGATCTGGTTCCAGAAGTGACTCCAAGTAGACTCGTGAATCAGTGACCCTGCAGTGAGAAGAGCGACAGGGTGCTGTCATGCCTGCTTGTCCAGCACCCAGGGCTGTCATGCCCCCGACACAGGCCTGGTTGCCGCTGAGAGTGTACCAGAGGAGTCATTCAGATGCATTCTGGATTCCAGGATCTTGGCACGGAAAGGAAGAAGTGTGTGAAATATCTCTGCCATTTTCATGTCAATGACATCTTGAACTGATAATATTTTGGCTTTGTGAGATCAATTAAAACAGGCCATGTGAATCCTCACAGTTTCCCCTGTGGTAGCTGGAAGTGTAAGGCTCCTTCTGTAACTTGCATCTTGGGCTTTGTGCCAGAGGGCCGGATGGTACTTGGATCACAGTCAGGGAGAGCCGAGAACCTCTCAACTTGTGGATGGACGGATGGTTTGGGAAACCGACCCTTTATAACCTGTGGCCCCCTTCATGATCTGGAGACCCCCATTTAATGGCGCTAGATGAGGGTCAGAGCAGTAGGAGGCGCCCTGTGCCGCTCACTTCCCAGGCCTGGAATCTCCAGAGCTGCCACAGGGGGCCTTAGAGAGCTGTGGGGGCTGTGTGAGGTTCAGGAGGGAGGAAGCTCTGTGTCCCCAGGAGGGAGTCAGCAGGACAGTGGGTGCTCAACTTTCACGTGGGTTGATAGGAGTCCGCCTCCCCCCCCCTTTCTCAGCCCTCCCCCCCCCCCCCCCCCCCGGCACCCCGCGCCATCTTTTTCTGTACTGCCAGGGCTCAGAGACAGGAGGGTGGGAGGAAGTTGTTAAGACAGGGAGCTCCTCCTGGTTTGAAGGGACCCGCTGTTCTAGCTGTGACTGGAGTTAGTCTATCAGCTCCAAACAGGGAAGACAGATTCCCAAGATCTGCATGATGGCCCAGAGGCCTGGGGGTTCCGTGTTTCACTGGTAGAACAGAGCTGGATGTTGGTGGAATATGATTCTGTGCATATCTCGGGGAGCCTTTGGGGCAGTTGTTCCTGCAGACTGGGGCACTGAAGTCACATGGGGAAGTCTGTCACTGGCCCTGAGGTCCCTCCAGAGTTACCAAAGGCTCCTCTCCATTTGAACCAATTGCTCCCTGCTCTGAGCAAACCTCCAATCCCACTCCCGCACTCCCAGTGTGGGAGCTGGCCTAGGGCCACCGTGGCCATGCCTGAGCCTGGGAGTGACTCATTCCAGGTCAGAGGTTATGGGGTCTGGCAGATCCCATCCTCCAGGCCCAGCCCTAGCCCCAGCCCCAGAAGTGTCAACTCCTATCTTTGGACCCCCTGGCTCATCCCTCTCAGGGTCCCGGAACATCACAGGGGTCTGTAAGGAGTGGGAGGGGCAGACTACTGACTCACTGCCCAGCCCCCAAGGAGGATAGGGAGCAGTGGGAAGAAGCAGGCGTCAGAATAATTCGGAGTCCCTGAGGCTCCAGAGCAGAGAGTCAGGGTGAGCCAGCCCCAGCCCAGCCCCAGCCCAGCCCCAGCCCCCCGGGGTCTTGCCTTTTTCTCCTGCTTTCCCCTCCTTTGGTTGCAGCCAGCAGAGCCCTCTTAAGCAGGGTGCCTGTGCTGTCTCAGTTGCCCAGAAGCCTCTGGGGGTCAGGGCTTCGGAGAAGGAGGCGAGCCCTACCAAAACACAGAAGGCTGCCTGAAAACCAAGGTGCGTGCCTGTTATCTGACCGGGTGTGGGGTGGAGCCAGGCCGGGTACCATGCCCAGGGTCAATGGAAAGCCATCCTGGCTGGGAAGAGGTCGCATGGTTCTGGGCTGGCACAGATTTGGGCAAACACAGGTTAAAGGCTAGGGCAGCAGGGCTCCAAGGTCCATCCTGTGCACCCTGTCATTTTCCTCTTAGTGGCCCAGACTGCTCCTTGGTGTGTTGAGCGCGGAGGCCTTAGGCTCACCCTGCCGCTGTCGCCTGCAGCCGGTGCGCCTCTCCCCGCCTCCTCGTCCCCTCGCCCTGCCCCTCGGAGCAGTTCCCCAGCAAGCCTCCCTCTTCAGGCCGTCCTGAGCCCTCCTACCTCTCTGCCCCACACTCTGGGAGGCTCCTTGTTCCGAGGCCACAAAGCCCCTTTGATCCTCTGCTCGGCTCCGAGCCATGTGACCCGGTGGGCGGGCCGCAGCGCTCCAGCGTCCAGGCAGCCCGACTTTCAGCTGCTGGGGTGAGTCCTCGCTCTTTGTTCTTCCACCCTCTCACAGCCTGCTCCGGGGGCCTCCAGGTGGTGGGGCCCTCCTGGCCGGCCCTGATGGGTGCAGTGGGACTGGGATCCAGGTAGCCCCGGAACCTGGGGGCTCTGGCTGGCAGCTCAGCCCTGGGTTCCTGGGAGAATGGGTGGCGGGATGCCGGGTCTCCACGCGGGAACCAGATTTTCGATCGCAGAATAGAAGAAAAAGGGACTTTGTGTGGTCACAGCTATCTTTTTGTAAACGTTTGGCCAACTCTGCCGAGTGATGGGAGTGTCTTGAAGCACGTTGCCCCACAAGGGGCTTCTGATATCCAGCCAGGGCAGGAGGAGAGGTGAACTGGATGCTTCTTGCAAAAATCTCTCTACCCAGAGTTATCAGCTTCTAAGAGTGGGCGGCTTCCAGCTCTGGCTGGAAACTAGTTACTGCCTGCTTGTAGAAAGGTGCCAAATCAGAGACCGCAGGGGTGAACCGTGATGGGGACCCCACCATCAAATATGTGTACCGCCCGTTGGCCTGGGGTTCTTGAGATGTGCTGATGTGCTGAGCCCAGGAGGGTGTTGCTGGGTGGGGTGGGGGTTTGGTATGCATCTGTTTTGCTAGAGAATGTGCGATGGGGGTGTCTGCCTTCTGGAGCCATGTGTTGGAACCTGTGCTGTGTGTCTGAGCCAGGGCAGGCAGTGTCCTCCAGCAGGGTTTGCAGCTAAGACCATGCGAGGGACCCCAGCCAGCACTGAGAGTGGTCGCTGGCACCCAAACACACAGGGACAGCAGCAAATGCCGGAAGACCGCCTAAGCACCCCCCACCCCCACCCCAGTTCTTAGGAAAAGCTGCCGGCTCTTGGTCAGAGACCTGGGGAGCAGCCTGTCTGCTCCCCGAGAGAGGAGTGTGAGATTCCTTTCTTTGAGAAAAATGGACCGCCAGGGGAGGGAGGGGGGCAGGAGCGGATTCTGGCCACTCTGTGTTGGGCCGAGATGGAATTTGGTTGGGATCTCATGTGGAAAATCCAGGGGACAGCAACGTTCCCTGCAATGGTGTGGGGCCTCCTTCATTCCCACTTGGCTTCTAGCTTCATGGGGCTCTTGGGGCATTTCTACACGATGTCTTTCACTCGCCTTGCTCAGCTTCCCTTGGCAGCCAGGGTCTCCTTTTCAGCAAATAGGGAAAATGTGCTTATTAATCCTCTGGATAGGCAGCCGGCCTGCACCCTAGGCCTGCTTGGAAAGGTAGCTCATCCTTCTCTTCTTGGGTCTCTTTCGTGGTGTGGGGTAGCTACAGAAGGAAGCTTTGAACTCATAGCAATCCTACTGCCTCAGCCTCCTGAATGCAGGGATTTATAGGTGTGTAGCACCATGCCTAGGTAGGACCCGAACTGGGGTCCTGAGTTGTGACTGACCTGGCCCGCCCCTTCAGACCACTGGTCATTTCCATATTGGTTCACCCCAGGTTCTGTACCATCTACTGTGTCTACCGGGTAGCCCCCATCACGGTGACAGCTGAGCTGGTACGAAGAAGAACCTACTGTGTGGGGGTGGTGACGACCCTAGGTGGAAGCCAGCTCCCGTGAGCAAGTGTGAGACAAGACCCATCATGCCAAGTCCAGGGCCTTCTTGGGCCTATGGAGTCTTCTGAGCCCCAGACCCGCTATCCCTAGCTCTGGGAAGAGCTCTGGGACCTTGCCATAGGAGCCCGCTACTCATTGGGCAACCCCAATGCTGTTGCCTGTGCTCCCCACCCCCTCCCTTCCCTGCCACAATATCCTCCTCGACTTCCTGTTATGTCAATGCTCTTGTCAGATAGGGAGGCTCTGCTCGGGGCTGAGGCCCCCTTGTACAGAGAGGGCCCCGCGGCCTGGGGGCGGCACAGATTCCCTGCCTGTGTCAAAGGTCTCTAGGAAGCCGGCACCGAGGCTCCATTTCCGCTCTCCCGTTCCCCACACAGCACAGTCTCTATCTGCTTTCCCACACCACCCCGGAAGTTTCTAGGCTTCCTCTCTCACTCCCTGACCCTGTGTGTGGGAAGAACAGCTTTATTTTAATGCAAATAGGCAAAAAACCCAGTGGCTGTTGGGGCAGAGGCTAGGTGGGCCTCCTGCCTACTTACCATCCCCCCCCATCACCTTCACCATCACCTTCACCATAGACTAGGCCAATATTGCCAGGTTCTCCACCAAGAGCGTCCGACTTCCTCCAGTTTGGTCTTTAGAGGTGTTTCCAGCCAACTCCCCCTGTAGCCAGCACCTCTTCAGACTCTGCTCCCAGCATCAAGCTTTGATTTGTTTATTGAGCTCTCTCTCTGTTCCTCTGGCAGGTAGAAACCTGCCCTTAGGAACTCCTGAGCCTTGGCCTCCTTCCCAAGGAGGACTTCTCAGGGTGGCTGCTCTGCAAAGCTGCACGCTCTACATTTTGTGAGTGGAGTGGGGCTGGGGGCTTCTACCTGCATCTGGAGAGGTGGGCGCTTCTGCACTCTGCCCTGCAGACCTCTGCCTGCAGAGTTTCTGCCGCTGCAGGAATCCCCACCCCACCCACTTGGCTGCACGCTGAGCCTGCCTTGGTGCCTGAGGGTGCTGGTGGTTCGCCGGCCTCTTCAGTCTGCTCTCTGCTGTGCACCCAGAGGAACTCACCATCCCAGGCTGGGAGCCTGGTCAAGAGGGCTTTGTACTAAGACCACAGAGCCTGATCTCATCTCCCTGCAGGCGCCCTGAGCTGCTGCCCGCACTCATCTGGTGCCACTGCCCACCCCTGCAAGATGAGCTCACCCTCCTATTGTACCCAGCTCACTTCTTCCCGCGGTTGGGGCCTTGGCTTCCTTTAGGAAGGGTCGTGAAAGACACAAACTCCTGGGGCCAGTGAGATGGCCCACTGGGCCAAGATACTTGCTGTCACGCTGGGTCATGGTGGTATAGCTCCTTTAATCCCAGCCCTCAGGAGGCAGAGGCAGGCAGGTCTCCGAGTTCGAGGCCAGCCTGGACTACAGAGTGAGTTCCAGGACAACCAGGCCTACACAGAAAAGCCCCCATATCGAAAAACAAAACAAAACAAGATGCTTGCTGTCGGCCTTGACAGTGTGAGTTCTGACCCTGGACTCCACAGGGTAGGAGAGAACTGTCACCTCTGACCTTTACAATGCACTGTGCCATCACACACACACACACACACACACACACACACACACACACACACACACACTAAAATTTTTCTTTAAGGTACAAGGCTGTTGACTGGCCGTGGGGCTAGGGCAGCTGGCTTAAGTACCATCTACAGATATTCTAATATGTGTACAGTGGGTGGATCTTGCCCTGGACTCCGCCCCCTCCTAATTGCTTAGCATCTTCCTGAAGCCAAGAGCTGTTGGGGGGCACCCTGAGGTGCTGGCCACTTGAGGACCGATACCAAGTCACTGACACTCAGTCTTCCTAATTGACACTCAGTCAATTGCAGGTCCCCATCCTGGGCCTGACATTGCCCTGATCTGTGAGTCATTTGAGGCAGGGACTAAACCACCCTCTCTGCCCAAAGATGGCCTGTACTTCTGATCCTCCTGGGGACCGAACCCAAGGCTTCGTCCATGCTAAGTAAGCACCCCATGCTAAGTGAGGACCCCACTAGCTGAGCTGTAACTCCGCCTCCTTTTTGGTGATTCTGTGACCTAGGCCGGCCTCTTGCCTTAGCCTCCCATGTGCTGGGATGATAGGGGCGAGCCACCATGCAGGATTTCCTGCGTTTGGGTGCTGGGCCCCAGCATGCCTTGGTCACCAGAGGTCGTGGGGACAATTGTGTTTTCACAGTGGCACGCTCTCAGAACTCTGTCCTTATCAGGATCTCTTATCTCCCAGGCCTCCTTCCAGGAGCCTGTCACCACTGGAGGGGGAGATAAGATAGGTCCTGCCAGGCAAGCCTCGTCCAGCTAGAGTGCCACACAGGTCTCCTGCCTAGTCTGGCCCTGAATGTGGCTGCAGCTGGCCATCCTGTTCGGTGGCGATATTAGTGTCCTGCCTGCCCTTCTCAGTGGCCACTAAGGTTTATCGATTTCTGTGTCCCCATTCTGGATGACCTAGGTGCTCACTTGGTTAATGTTTGAGTGAATGAATGGCCAGCCTTGTGTGACCTCAGATTTTCTGCTTCGATCCAAATGTTCTGTGGTTCCACCAAGGTTAGCTTAGGGACCTTGAGGGGCTTTTTCCTCCCTGCCCTTCTCCCATAACTAAAGCTTGGTGGCTTGGTGACTGATGTCTCTGTAGGGGTGCCTGGCTTTTCTGCTTGGTGTGTGTACATGTGTGCGTGTATGTGTGCACACACATGTGTGTATGTGTGCTTGGGGGCTATCTCTCTGTATTTTTGTATTTTGGCATAGGCCTCATCACTTTTACCTGGAGCTTACCCACTCAGCCAGGCTGGCTGTCCAGGAACAAGAACCCACCTGCCTCCTTCCCAGTTCTGGGATTGCTGGGATTACCGGGGCTCACCGCACACCCGTCTTTCAGTGTGGGTTCTGAGGGATCCAACTCCAATCCTCATGCTTGTGCCGGAAGCCCTTGGCCCAGTGAACTGACTCGCCAGCCCTGAGCCTCCTCCTTATCAAAGGATAAGCCAAGCTTATTATGCAAACTTGCTTAGGCTGTGAATGAGGTTCCCCCATTGAGCCTCCCTGAGCAAAGTCAAAAATCCCCAACAACCTGAGGGGCTGATTCTGTGTCTCTGCCTCCATGTGGTAAGGTTGGCCTGGCTCCCAGGGACCCAGTGGCATCTTGGAGAGTTGTGACTTCCTTTTGCTAGTGACTTCTGGAGCGTGCCCAGTGCAGAACGTGTGTTGGGAGGGAGGAGGCTGTTGTCCCTGCGAGTTGGACCCTTGGCTATCAGTTCAGCCACTACCGTGCCAGGCCCTTCTGGACAGTGGCAGAGTTGTGACATTCTCTAGTGTATTTTCCACCCAAGTTTATCGAGTGTTCACCTTGACTCTTATACTTAGTACCCCAAAGATGCTGAGAACCCTGGAAGGCAGAAAAGAGGGTGGCTCAGCTCCCAGAGAGTGGAACATCCAGGGTAAAGCCTGAAGCCTTGATAAAGTAGGATTAGTTCAACGTGGAAGACCTAAAGTCAAGACGTGGGAGCCTGATTTGGCTCCAGTGAAGGTTTGTTTAGGAAGGTGAAGAGGAGAGAGAGTGGGGGAGGGGCAGAAGCTTCCAACCCATTGCAGGGTGGTTGAGAGACCCATTGTGGATCAGGAGACCAGGGTCAAGGTATTGGGGCTGCCTCTGCTGTGGGACATGCAACAGGTCCCTGAAGGACCCAGCCAGTGTCTTGTGAGCTTCTGGCACCAAGCTGGCTTCAAGACTAACTCACTGCAAGCTTTAACACTGGAGTGGTTCACCTGTCACCCTAGCAGTCTGGAGGTAGAGGCAGGAAGAACGTGAGTTTGAGGCTGACCTAGGCTACGTGATGAGACCTGGTCTCAGTGCTCTCCCCCAAGGATATACATGACGTCAGGACGTAGACATTTTGGAATTGTGCGGCCAGGTTCTGTTCCTCTTGCTAACTTCATGTGGTTGGCTTGGGCGACAGCTCTGTGAAGCTTTCCGGGGTGAATGGAGCTAGTCCAGTCTATTCACATAGGCTATGGAGAGTAGAGGTCTAAGTGCCCTGGGCTGCAGCTGCTGCTGAGCACCAAGCACACAAGATAGGTCTTCCAGAAGTTTCTGCACCTATTGGGTAATAAGTCCCAGGGCGTGACGTGGAGGTGGCGCCTGGGGCCCTAAGATTTCAACTGCGCCGGAGCCAAGATAGTTCTGGTGTGAGGCAGCGGGGCGGGGAGGGGCTGCTCGGGGTTTGGCAGCGTAGGTGTGTTCAGGGGGTGGAGGAGAACTTTGAGAGTGTGGGTCCCTGGATCCTGGAAAGCAAGTAAGGAAATGTCCGGGTTGCCCCCACAACCAACCGCTACTTTGAAGGCTGGTGTCCCAAGTGCCACTCCCCCACCACCCTCCTCAGACCTTGCCTGCTTCCTGCTCGCCCGGGAACAGCCAGGCTGCTCCCAGACTGGTGCTCAGCTGTTCTCCTGCACCCGCCTCCTAGCCTGCTCAGCGTTAACTGTAGTCTGGACTCCCGGTGGCACCTCCTATAGCACCCTGAAGCTGCCCCGGGGTCCACAGCCACCTTGCTCTGCTTTCCCTGGTTCACAGATGAAGAGCCGTGAAGCGTCTGTCCCATGTAGGACAAGCCATGGTGACTGTGACCAGGTCTCTGTCTGGAAGGACTTTGCTGCCCCCAGCCAGGCCCTTTATCAGATTCAAGAGGAGACGCGGGACACAGGTGGCTTTCCTGCCTGGGCGGCACTGTCGGTCTGTCTGCTGAGGCAGCAGCAGAGCTTTCTCCACTCCTAGTGCATGGGAGCTGGGGGTGCTGACCCCCGAGAGGCCTGGGAGTTTGGGGTAGTGTAGGAAGTTATGAACGCCCCCACCTTGTGCCTTGTTAAGTCAGTCCCTCTGTTCATTTAACCTTGGACCATCCAGAGGTACCTCTCCCTCTAATATCATGTGGCCCTAACAGGTGGGGGGGCTCACCCCACTCCTGGGAGGAGGTCATGCCCTCCTGGGGTTCAAGGCCCCTGTTGGGGGCCCAGCAGCCCCTGCTTCTGGATCCCTTGACTCTGGATGCAGAGAGCTGCAAGGCCTGGGCCCTTAGTCTTTGGAACAGGAATGAGAAGGAGGTTTTCTGCCCAGAGACGTTGGAACCTACAATTAGCCCTTTCCTGTGTGCCTGGCTGTTTCTATTGCTGCCCTCCTTTATTTAAAAGTGCCTTTTGGGGACTTGACTGACTCCAGTCTATGGCACACAGGGACATTTTAAAATCCACAGACCTTTCTGAGCGTGACCACGAGGAGGGGGGTAGTGAAAAGGCAAGCCACCCGAAGCCTATTCTCACGGGGGCTGCACGTGGGGAGGTTGTCCCTGTGGGAGCCACACAGCCCTGTTCGTGGGGCTGCAGGCTGGGCATGGGCAGCTGTGGGTGAGATGGACACTGCCCACTCGTGTGTTGAGAATGTGCGCACACTGCCAGGCCATCGTACAGTTGTTGTTTTTGAGACAGGGTTTCATGTAGCCTAGTTGCCCCGAACTCACTATGTAACTGAGGATGACCTCGCACTTCTGAGTCTTAAGCGCAGGATTGTCTAGTGAGGCCAGCAGATTCTATGCGCATCACAGTTCTCTAGAGAAGCAAGTAGAGAAAAGATGGACAACCCCCTCACACACTCAGGGGTGCCCACTGGGCCCCTGAACCTCCATAGACCTGAACCACATGTGTGTTGTTTTTTTTTTTCCCTGTGCAATTGTACCTCTTTTCGTGGAGGAAGGATGCTTCATTGCAGGGTGGGACCGTATTTTGTGTTCATGGCTGTCAGATGAGGACCCTTAGGCCAGCGTCCACTCTGGGGCACTATGAGTGCTTCTGCCATGAGTATCGAGCACAGGTTCCCCCATCCCATGTCTGTTTCCACCTCTCTTGGGAAACTGCTGGGTCACATGACCAGTGTTTCTAAGCCAGGTATCTGAGGATGGCCCTGGCCTGGTGAGGGACACCATGCTTGCTCCAGCTGCCTCTGAGCAGCCCCCTCCCTCTCCTTCTCTCTAGGGGTCACCCTCAGGGTGCCCTAAGCCCAGAGGCTGAGGAGTGTGTTGGGGCACAGGTGGGAAGCAAAGAGCAGGCCCCTGATTTCTGGATTCCTCTGCCGGTCCAGGGCCCAGAAAGTGGTGGCGAGGGAAACTGAAGGCTGCGCGTGTTCTGTCTTCCTTGCAGGAGGCGATGGGCCAGGATTGATGGCAGATGCAGTGGGAGAGAAGTGGACAGGAGGGCCTACTATGACTTAGGTCCCTGGTACACAGACGTGGAGGGAGAGGAGCCGCAGACACACAAGGACAGTCAACTTTCGGTTTCTTCCTTACACCGGAGATTTTTCCAACCATAATTCATTAACTGACAGAGAAAGCTCATCTGATCAAGATGTCTAGATGGGGTGGGGTGAGGTGAGGACTGACTCTCCCCTAGGGAAGCAGCCTTCCTAAGGGAGGTGCAATGTATGTATGCAGGGGAGCTTGGTGTCCATGGGGCTACCGTCTATGGGGAGCATTTCTGGACTGTTTGGTTACCCTCATCATCACCACCACCACAGAGTAAACCAAAAAATAAATGAGAACCATCCAACCACAGGCAACTGTGAAGTTCGTGCTCCCCCTCGCTCCCCGCCACCTGCAGCACCCCATCCTTCTGTGACTGTGCCCCACCCCTGTGTCCGCTTTTTAGGGACAGCCAACTTGGAAGGCCTATTGGGCACAGCTTCCAGAAGTTTGCCAGGGCCCCTCCTTCTGTATCCAGCCCTTGTTGTTCCTGAAGAAATTACCATATGAATGTTGTTCCTTCCCAGAGCCAGGGTTGAAGGGGCCCTGGGAGAAGACAGGCTCCCAGGCTGCAGGTTCCGGCTCTGGCTGAGGACCATCCAGTGGAGGCCACACAGTTTTTTCCTGGAGGTCGGTTGCTTACATCCCGTAATAGGTCTGGCTCAGTCCTGGTTCTGGGAAGAGGTGGAGGAAGAAGCTGAGGGTGCCGGAGATGTGAGCTGGGAGGGGGCATGGTGGACCCCAGCAGTTTGGAGACCCCTGTACCTCCTCATTGAGCGGTCTGTCATTGTTGGGTTCTGAGAACCGTGTTATTCGCGGCCTTCTTGTGATGTCGCCAATTACTGTTTGCATACGGACTGGGAGGGCGGCTGTGTGAAGCCATGCAGGGACTGTGACTGGCTGGTAGACTGTAGAGAGCCACACACACAAGGCAAGTCTGCCCAGTGACTGTTCAGGCAGCGCCAATGGCCCGGCTTGATGTGTGTGTGTGTGTGTGTGTGTGTGTGTGTGTGTGTGTGTGTGTGTGTGTGTGTGTGTGTGGTGTTTCCTTTGAATTCTTTATTATGTCTCAACCACTGATTCACTTTGCAACCTGTGTGAGCTGTGCTGAGATCTGGGCTGCCAGACATACTGTCTCGTGGTTTTCCCTGCTCTAGCTACAAAGTATCCAAAGCATCAGTGTCTCTGGAAGAACCAGGTAGCAGTGGTATTTCTTCTAGACAGTGCTTAGTTGATGGTCATGTGACACAATCCCGCTATGGGGCATAGTAGGCCAGGCTTCACTGAATGGGACAAAAGTGTTCTCAGTGATGGAGGCCCAGGTAAGGACCCTGTCCTCCATTGCTGCCTTCTTGCCCTGCTGTGGTGTCTTCTCTCTCTCAGGGCTCAGGTCTGAACCCTGCTGTGAGTGCTTTCCCGAAACCCTGGCATTGAGCCCCCAGCATTGGCATTAAGGTGATGTGGAGAGGAGATAGGACTAAAGCCCATCCAGGGGCCACCCAGACCCCCAGTCTCTCATCTCACCTTTGACCCCATCAATACTTCTGAGCAGTTTTCCTCACTAGACCCTCATTTAAGCTTCCTGGGACCTCTCTTCCTTAGTATGCTACCTTCCTGGGCTCTATTCAGCTCCCACAGGTGACAGCATCCGAAGTTGTTACTATCATATTTGGGTGCCGGAGCACACACAGAGATTCATGCGTGTGCACACACGTGCCCTGGGAAGGCACGAGTGAGCACTTTGTTTAGGAGGCCTGGGTGGGGGCTGGCAAGCAGGCTGATGGGGGAACAGAGAAAGAGAAGGTCCTGAGGAAAGGGAAGCAGGTAGTCACGCCAAGCGCCCAGCCAGCCAGCCAGTCGTTCGCAGTATCCTGCGTCTCAGATGTGAGAAGCTATTCTGTCACGAACAGTCAAGGCATGTTTACTGCGCACTGTGCAGCATAGGAAAGCAGGGAAACCCACCAGCATAGATCAGCAGCCCTGGGAAGATGGCGGCGGGGGGGGGGTGTCCCAGGAGCAGCAGGGAAAGAATGTTCTAGACAGGCTGACGCTGAGGAGCCTCGTTTGAAGATCTGAGAGGAGACTGGAAGGCGTTTGTATGTTTGGAAAGTGGAGGGGGGTGGAGTGTGCATTTTACTGACAACAGCTGCACGAGTCGTGGGTTCTGTAGCTGTCCCCCTGTGTCTTCGTTGTCTCATGAGAGGATATCGCCTTGTTTGGTACGTGAGGATGCCGTGGCATGAAACTCAGTTATTCACTCAGCCCCACCGTCCCGTGGTATGACAGGTGGGAGAAGGTAAAGGGCCAGGATTCCTGAGTTGCCCTGGGTGCTTTGGACACCAGCTATGGTTTGAAGCAGAGACAGAGCCAGATTAGGGTGTGTGTCAGAACTGCCCTTCTGAGGCTGGGGCGACAGTTCTGTGGGTGAAGCACAAGCCGAGTTTGGCTCCCTGGGACCTGTGTCATATCCAGGTACAGACATGCAGGAATGTGTGATTTCAGTGCACCTGGGAGATAGGATGTCAGAGCTAACAGCATACGCAGCCTTGAACGAGAGACCCTGCCTAGATTTGTGGTGATGGCAAGGAAGGGCACCATGATGTAGCGGCTGGATGGCGTGAAGGTACCGTTTCCAGTAGTGAGGGGATGGGGTCAGAGGTCATGCACTTTTCCAAGTGGTTCTTGCACACACAGACCTGGACGGGGCTGTGGCCATAGATAGCAAATGCCTCCCTTGTACAGGACCTGGCACAAAGAGCCCTGGAACTTGCCAACTGAGCCATGATGAGCATTTATCTATCTGCCCACCTGTCCACCCATTCCCCCACTCACTCACTCACCCACCCACTCACCCACCCACCCATCCATCCATCCATCCATCCATCCATCCATCCATCCATCCATTCATCCACCCATCCATCCACCCATCCACCCACCCATCCATCCACCCGTCCTTATCCTCAGTTCAGGTAGTATTTGACACTGCTGGCTTGTCCTTTTGGGTACTGTCATAGGCTGTCATGATGCATATGCCCCACTCAGTCCATTGACTCTCCTCAGAGAAGACTTCTAGGCATCTGAAAGTCCTCCCTGAGGCAGACACAGTTGGGTGGGCCACCTTCTAAGCTGAGACACAGGGATCATGTACAGAGGTCTGCAGGTCCCCAGACTAGTGGCTGGAATTCCCGAGTGTTAGAGCCTCCCTACGACAGGGATCTGGGGCCACAGGTGGGAGCCACTCATCTCTGTGTTCTCCTGCCTTCTTGGATCTGGGGCCACAGGTGGGCGCCACTCATCTCTGTGTTCTCCTGCCTTCTTGGATCTGGGGCCACAGGTGGGGGCCACTCATCTCTGTGTTCTCCTGCCTTCTTGGATCTGGGGCCACAGGTGGGGGCCACTCATCTCTGTGTTCTCCTGCCTTCTTGGACAGTCAGAGGTTTCTTCTTTAAGGGGTCCCGTGGTCAGGCTACCTTGCACCATACCGGACTAGCTTCTTTCTGCCTGGCCCTTAAGACTCTGTCTTTAGTCCCTTCCCCCCTCTGAGGGTGAGCCAGACATCAGGAAGCCTTCATCGGTCTCAGCAGACCTGCACAGATGGGACCTACTTGGTATCTCTGGGGTGAGGCTTTTGTCCACAAGATTTCTGGCAGGGGGACTTTGTCTGCTTGTTGTTATTTCAAATGACTTCATAAATTGGGGGAGCCTTTGCCCATGTTTCACACCCCCCAAGCTCTGGTGTATATCAACAGCTGACAGCCTGCTGATAGGAGAGGGGTCAAAGGGGAGGGAAGCAGTTCTGTCCCCTCTCCCCTTGGGGGACATCACTGATAAGAGGAAATTCTTGTAATAAATGGCCAGTGTCCACCAGTCCATGGCGGGGCGGGGGTGATCGAGGGTGCTCTCTTCCACCCCCTTCTTTCTCCGTCGACATTTGCCAAGAGCAAAGGGCATCTGTGGTCCAGCAGCCAGAAGGACATTTCAGTGGGGTCCCGGGTAGGGCCGGATCTTTGGGTGCAGCTGTTGCAGTTAGGGATTCCCGGGGGCTAGCAGAGTCAGGGCCGCCTTCCTGATTCTGCCCTGTGGCAGACTCCTGCAGGGATGGGGCCAGACGGAGGGCCCTCCCTCCGACCCAGGAACCTGGGGGCTCTGCAGGGGCCTTGGTGTGGTGGTGGAAGTCTGCAGTGGCTTTTGAGGAAATGAATGAGGAGGGCTTGCAGGTTGGAGCCTGCCCTGAGCTAAGATTGATGTCTCAATAGGCCCTGCCTAGTGAGAAATTGAAAAGGAAGACCAGAAGAGGCCTCCTCAGAGGGGGTGGGGCGCCCCTGGACTTGGTCCAAGTTCGCCTCTGTGGATTGGGGCCAATTGAAACCACGTTGGCAGAAATACAGGCCTTCTTGAGAGTCCTCCCCACAATAGAGGGGAGGTTGGGGGAGGGGAGCTTGGCTGGCAGCCAAAGTGGGGGGACCCTACTCCCATCTTTGGGATGCCTAGGGCCTCTGCCTCTCCACACCTCCCCACCCTGTCCCCATTGAATGAAAGAGGAGCCGGTGGGACTGAGACGAGCCTCTCTGTCCCTCCCAGGCCCTCACTGGTCGCAAGGTCACGGGCATCTCCCAGCAGAGAACAGCTTGCGGAAACCACATCAGGGCAGTGTTAAGTCCCCTCTTGGAACTTGGACTGGGGAAGGCCCTCCAGCTGGGAGAGGTGGGAAGCTCTCCCTCTGCCCAGCCCTAGCTCTGCTGAGGCCAAGGAGTTGTGTTGGGTTTCCAAGTGGGGTCTGGTGGGAGGGGGCAGGGGGAGGAGTCTCATATTTCTGGCATTCATGTTCTTAACCAGACTCCAAGGAGACACTTCCTGCCCCAAACAAAGTGTGAAGTGTAATTCGATTTTGACTTACTTATCAAATTAGATGAGCCATTTGCTTTTTAAAAATCCGGCCTTTGAAACCGGGCACATAAATTTGCAAAATTCAATCATTTGTATGCGGTGTTTCCATCCTTGGAACAAGACAGGAAGCTGCCTGTGACATTTATGAGCCATGCAGGGTGCTCCAGGGAGTCAGCAGGGACAGGGCGCAGTGCAAGGCAGCCTTGAGAAGATGGGAAAAGACACAGTTCTCAGGGAGACAGCCCGGTGCGGGGACAGCCCAGTGAAGCCCGCCTTCTCCTTACACGGATTCCTCCAACTTTCCTCCCATGTTCCTTAGCTCTGTTTCTTCTTCATTCACCCTCCTCTCCAGCCACGGGACCCGCTGACCCACGCGGGACCCGCTGACCCAGATGGTCTCTGTGTGTGTAAAACGTAGGAAGCTTGAGGTAACTCAGGCAATGGACCAGCCCAGGCTGCCTGTACCCCGCCTCACCCTCTATGTCCCCCACCCCCACCCAACCCCCCACTTCTGAGGATGCAGCCCAGGCCCTGGGTGTGCAAAGCTAGTGCCCTGCTAGCCCCAGGTGTTCTTGAGACACAGCCTCGTGATGTAGCTCAGGCTGGCTCTGAGCTCACCGCAGCCCAGAGCTACCCTCGAACTCTCAATTTTGTCTTCGTGTCTGGTTTTACAGACATGTACCACCACGTGAGGCTTACAAGTTATCTCTTAAGTTGGGTCTATGAGCCTAAGTATTTTTGTGTTCCCTAAAGAGTCCGTGTCTCTGTCCGTGTGTGTGTATGTGTGTACAGATGTACATGCATGT
>NC_022014.1:80427048-80450656 GCF_000317375.1 Microtus ochrogaster
GAGCACATCGGCATCTTCCTGTCTGTTTTTTGTGACAAGGTCTTTCAGTGATCCTGAAGCTCCGTCAGTTCAACTTGGTTGGCTGGCCAGCTAGTTTCTGGGCTGCCTTGTCTCCACAGCCTCCATCTCTGGCACATAGAGTCACACATGACTTTTACATGAGTGCTGGGGACTTGAACTCAGATCCTTGTCACTCCATAGCAAGTGCTCTTACCCGCTGAGTCATCTCCCAGCCCCTGCGTCTTCACCTTGTGTGACATAAATTCCTGTACCTGTGGGGGTTGTCCTGGCTCCATCTAGAGCCTTTGCCGGTAAAGCTCCCTCCACCCACTGCCAAAGCCTGACCTTTCACCTTCTTCCTAGTGCTTTAGGTATGTATTTCCCAAGCCTTGGTATGTATTTGCTGAATGACAAATACAGTCTCGTGGTCCTGGTCTCTGAGAAGATGGAGTCACGCTTGTCATGACTGTTGGTAGCTGTCTCTCCAGGGCAATTCCTGCTCTAGAGTCCCCACCTCTGCATGTGCCAGGTTCCCACCGTGTGGCTATTTTTCCCCCCTCACCTTTTTTTTTCTGAGCTGGCTCATTCCTCTCTCTGTGCACTTCCGCACACCTGGCACAGTTACCTCTGAGCCTTTGTGGGTCTCCTGGAGTGGAGTTTCACCCTAAATGGACACTTTGATGTCTGCTCCAGGTGTAGGTCCCATAGAGAGTTTTGGTTTGGCCTGTTTGTTCTGGATGTGTGATCTCTTAGGCCAGGAGAACCCTGTAGTCACGAACCCTATTTGGGGCCTAGAGTAGTTGGTGTTGAAGAACGCGTCCATCCCTTTGGCCCTGGGGTGTGTTTTCTCAGACTACTGAATTAAATTGACATTACCCCGAGAGACCTGTCCAGCCAGCTGGGTGGGAGGTTCTGGCAATCCTAGGCTCTGCCTTCAGCCTCTGGGGCCCAGAGAGGGGCTGAGCTCAAGACCCCAACAACACTGAGACCTGAGGCAGAACATCCACCCAGAGAGGATGTGGTATATTTGGGGGTGTTCATATACCACAAGTCCAGGTTGGTCTTGACATTTTGACGATGGGTGTGGATTCTTCTCACCCCAGAGGCCTGGGAGGCCAGCAGATGGAGCAAGGACTGGTGTCTCGGTACTCAGTAGGCCCTGCTGGTCATGCCTGATGCTAGGCACAGGTTAGCTCTGTTTTCTGCTGAGCCACAGGGGTAGGGCTTGAACAAGGTGTGTGAGGACAACAGTATTGGCTCTTAAGAGCTGGGCTTGGCTTGTGCTGACGCAAGATAATGGAATGACACTGACTTTCTGAGAGCTTTGTCCTGGGAGGGAGAGAGTGGCTGGGCTGTCCCTGGCACCACACAGATGCTCCTGCCTAGCATAGCGGTTCCCACATTTGACCAGGGAGGCAAAGGTTCAGTTAGGGAGTGGACAGTTCTGGAATACTGACCAGCGAGGCCAGCAGGAAGGATGAAGCCAGATGGGTGGCTCCTGGGTGTTGGTTCCTGTCTGTCCTTACAAGCATGTTGGCCTGGGCCTTCATTCTTGTGGCCAAGCGGGTCAAGGTCAGCCATGGTCCATCCTTTCTGGGAGCCCCTCCCAAAGGTCGGTGGCCCATGGCCCTGTCCCAGTAAGTGTGAAGGGTGACATAATCCTGTCCTCTTTGGCAGGGCCTGGGGTGGGGGAGAATTTGTTACTCAGTGGATAAGTCTGTCTGCAGATGGTGGTGGCTTGGGGCCCAGTTGTACCTACCATCAACTGGAGAAAACGCGGGGCTCCCTGCAGGTGTCTGGAGCAGGAGGGGGTGGATGGGACCTGTGTGTACAGTGGGACCCACAGAGACACTGTCAGTCTCCCAAAGGTAGCTGGCCACCCCCTCAGGAACACCCTTGGCTGGGAGATGACAGGCCACTTGCTCAGGACATTGTTAGCATCTGCCAAAGGGTCTCAGCTTGAGTGTCAGCATCTGGGACTCAGGCATCCTGAGCTTGTGCGCTGGCCGGTGGCCTGGCTGGCCCCTTTGTCCAGCTGTGCTATAAACACCTGCCTGGTACCCGCCCCCTTCCCTCATTCCCTTGCCCCAACCATGAAGAGCAAACACTTCCAGGGGTGTTTACTCATGACGTCATGTAACCACTGCCTCTGTCTAATTCCAGTGCAGTTTTATCACCATGAAGGGAAACTCCACTCATTAAATAATCTCCTCTTCCACTGCCCCTGCGGATTTGCCTCTTCTGAGGGCTTCCTGTAGTCATTCATGCCTTGGAGTACCTGTTCTGTAGCTCAGTATGGTATTTTCTTTTTTTCTTTCTTTTAAAGATTTATTTATTATTTATTATGTATACACTGTTCTGCCCACATTTCTGCCTGCCGGCCAGAAGAAAACAACAGATCTCATTACAGATGGTTGTGAGTCACTGTGGTTGTTGGGAATTGAACTCAGGACTTCTGGAAGAACAATCAGTGCTCTTGACCTCTGAGCCATCTTTCCAGCCCCTCAGTATGGTATTTTTCATTCGTAACTTTACCCCTCCTTGTGGGTAAGCGGTGTTCCCTCAGATACTCCTGCCACGCCCTTGTGTATTGCATCTGTGAACAGTTTAGCACTCTGCCTGTCGTCTGTCTCTGTGTGCGTGTCTGCGTCTGCATGTGCATGCACCCATTCCACAGCGCTCATGTCGAGGTCAGAGAGCCAGTTCTCTGCCTTGTGAGTTGCAGAGATGGCTCATGGGGGTTGGTGGCGGGTGCCTTCACCCCTGCTGGTGTGAGGATGCCCCCTGAGCAGGCTGCGGCCTTGGGTGGTTGAAGAGGGAAGGTGTCAGTGAACACACTCCTGACCCTAGCACAGAACTCACTGTCCATACCCATTTGAGGCGCCGGGGAGGTTCTTGGAGGGAGAAGTTCAGCAAAGGTCTTACTTGTTCATCTGGCCATCCAGAGGTGTTTCAGAAAAGGGTCAGTGCATAGCACTGCCCCCTCTGTGAAGTGGGGGTTCCGGGCTGCCTCGCACTCTTGCCGGGAACGTGTGGGGGTTTAAAACCGAAACCAGGTACAATAGAGTCTTACAGTGCAGCCTTCCTGCACCAGCTCAGTCTCCAGTGCTTGCAAGTCACGTGGATGCATTCACTGCTTCCTCAAAATTCAAAATAGAACAGCTCACATTCGAGTGTCTGTCCAAATCCGTCTCGCTGGGCATGGTTGGTGACTTATGCCTGAATCACACTATTCAGGAGCACGAGGCAGGGGAATCGGTGAATCTGAAGGCAGACTGTGTATAAGAGAGGACCCAAGGGGAAGAGGTGCGGGGAGAAGGGGAGAGCCAGCCTAAGCTCGCAACAGCGCCTGCATACCCGTGTTCACACCGTGCTATTCACACCAGCCAGCCAGAAACAATCACTCAAATGCCTATAGATAAAAGACTCCCTGTGCTGAGCCTAGAGACGGCTCAGCAGTTGAGAGCACACATGCTGCTCTTCCAGAGGACTGAGTCCAACATCACATCTGGCATCTCACAGCTGCCAGCAGGGATCTGATGTCCTCCTCTGGCCTTCTTTTGGCTCCTGTACTCAGGCACACATACCCATACACAGACACACATGCATACATATAATTAAAAATAAGTGTCTTAAAAATTAAAATCATATGAATTGAGGTTTTTTAAAAAAAAGACTAAATGTTCATTAAAGGAATATTGTCGGCCTTTAAAAGGCCATTCTATAGCATGGATGAACCTTAAGGACACTGCTCTGGATGAAACAGGCCAAAAGTCAGAGATCATCCACCCCTGCTTATCCAAGGATCTTAGACAGAATGAACATTGCCTGAGACTGATAGGAGACTGGTCAGGTCAGTGTGGAGTGTCCTTACAAGGTACGAAGCCCAACCCTCATGACCTGTGCTAAAATGCTAAATTTTACCGCAGGTTGTTCTAAAGGCGGAAGTGGTCAGGAGCTGCTGCGCCTTGGGCTGTGCAAGTTCAGGATGCGTCTGTTGACGTGGGTGATGATAGGACATTGGGTCTGGGAAGAGCTCCGGTCACTCACAGTCCTGAAGACCTAGGGCTGGGATCACAAAGGCAACCCTGCCTGGGTGGAGGGTCTACCTCCCAATCAGGCAGGCAGGTGGATAGGGAGGCTCCCCCAGTGGGAAGGGTCACAGGGGTTTGCCAGAAGAGCTTCCAGAGCCCCGGGGGAGGCTGGGGCTCTACTGTGTTCTTATTATTTCTCAAGCAGGGCCCCTGGCAGGCTGAGTGTTTGGTTTGGTTTGAGTTTCTGCTATGAACCTTGATGTATGTAGAAGGGCCACCTGGGGCTGAGGCAAGCCTTCCTTGACTGGGGGTGATTAGAGAGGGTTGGGGGACAGCCCTTCCTCCTCTCACCGCTCAGGAGAGAGGTGGGGGCAGGGGGAAGTGGGTCTCAGACAGATGGAAGCAATTTTCAGTCACGTGGAGAAGGCCTGAACCGCTGCCCGGCAAAGCAGGGCCCCTTGTCCTTCTCCAGGAAGCGGCCCCAAAGCCACAGGTTCTGGGGCCAGATGTTGCGCCGTCTTTGTTTATTTAAAGATGCTAGAAACCGAGAAGAGTGTTTCTGAGTGGGGAGCTGGCACTCTGGAAGCCTTGGGGAGAAAGGACTGTAGCCCTGACCTGCACTGGAGATGCTTCTGATGGGAGGCACTGGCCCCTAGGGCCTGCCTGTGTCATTGTTTGGGGACACACACATGTGGACTCTCTGGAAGCTCCTGGTGTGTTTACTTACAAAAGTCTCTTGTTTAGTGCCTCCAGCCCCCCAATGCCAGGAAATGAGGTGACTGAACCCTATGGAGGCAGAGAAACAGGAAGCGATTGATGCAGTAGAGCCACTGCCTTTGGGGTGGTCCTGTGCCTCCTTCCTAGAGCTGGCTTTACAAGCTTTCTCCTGTCCTTCCTGCCACTCAAGCTTGGGGAGGGCGCAGAGAGGAAGCGCAAGCCTGGCTTTGCTCCTGGTGGCCACGCCAATAGAATGGAGAGAAAAGCCATAAGTCCAGAGATGGCCAGGGCTGAGTTCGCTGAGGATGTAGGTGTCAAGTCAGCTTGAGTTTAGTGTTTCACCTGGAGGTGGAGGGACAATGTAACCAAGGCCTGCACAAATCTGTGTGGTACTTACTGGCCCGCCTTCCTGCTGCTTCCTGGGCCTGCTCACTTGAGAGTAGAGTTCTGCTGGGAGGTGGCAGGGGACGGGGAGTGCCTCCTGAGCTCATGTCCCCAGCAAGCACCTCTGGTTGCCCCTCACTTCTGAGGAAAGATGTGGCGTGGTTATGCATCGAGTTCCTCTTTCCAGGCAGTGCGCCCCAGGGTCAGAGTTGGGGAACCCTTCCCTGGAGGTGGGGCAGGGCACAACACAGTGGAAAAAAAAACAGACTTGGTTGGAGAAGGGAAGGGGACTTGGGAGCAGCTGGTGTCCCCTCTGTGTTGTCCATGTTTGGGGGACTGGACCAAGGGGTCTTAAGTTGAGAGTGCTGACATTTTCCGTGCAAGAGGCGACTTTAAGACTTTTTCAGGCCGGGCGGTGGTGGCGCACACCTTTAACCCCAGCACTCGGAAGGCAGAGGCAGGTGGATCTCTGTAAGTTTGAGGCCAGCCTGGTCTACAAGAGCTAGTTCCAGGACAGGAACCAAAAGCTACGGAGAAACCCTGTCTCAAAAAATCAAAAAAAAAAAAAAAAAGACTTTTTCAACAATGCAACATCCACACCTCGGAAGCCCCACAGCCCCCCGGGTGGTTGTTGTTCAGAGCGCCTCCTGGAGGATTCTCTCAGCATAGCAGTTCGGAGTACTATAAGCCTCTTGTTCAACCAGACCTGGGTGAACCGGCCTTGCACGTCCTTGCAGGGTGGGCACACCTAGGGTCTCCAGGGGCCACTGTCTGAATCGTCCCCCAGGCCTGAGCTCCGACCTGCTGACCTGCTGAAGGAAGCTGGGGTTTTCAGTTAATCCACAGACCTCCTAACGAAACTGACCTTTACCTGAGAGTGAGGGGCACTTGGTGTCCAGCCTGTCCTGCTTCAGGACCTTATCGGTCAGGTGCTTGGGAGTAGAGATTCTCCCCAGTGAGGGTGTGTCAGGTCTGGAAAAGGCAGATAAAGATCAGACCACCCCCCATGACCTGCTTGTGGTCACCTGCTGGACTGGGAAGGACTCTGGGTTGCACAGCTACTGCAGGTCATCTGAGCAGGCGTGAAGGGTGTGCAGAGAGCACCCCGGTTGGCAAAGCTAGCAGAGATAGCCCCGAGGGACAGGTTACTGAGGGGCGATGGCCTACTGGATGGAACCGTACAGGGGACTTCACTTCTGAGGTGTCCCACAGGACTTTCTTGTGCAAGCTCTGCAGCCTTGGTTCCCCCCTCCTGCCTGCATGTCCCATTCTAATGACTTTTTCCCTCCCCAGGCTCCGAGGTGGCTCCCAGCTGTGTTGGCGACATGGCTGACAGCCCTAGAGATGCCATGCTCAAGCAAGCGCCCGTGTCCCGGAACGAGAAGGCCCCCGTGGACTTCGGCTACGTGGGGATCGACTCTATTCTGGAGCAGATGCGCAGGAAGGCCATGAAACAGGGCTTCGAGTTCAACATCATGGTGGTCGGTGAGTGTCACAGGCCCTCTGCCCGCCACGAGCCCATCTTGCCATTCAAGGCCCTGCAGCTCTCAAACTGTGTTCCCAGCTGGGTGGGGGTAGCCCATGACTTTAATCCTAGCACTTGGGAGGCAGAGGCAGGCGGATTTCTGTGAGTTTGAGGCCAGCCTGGTCTACAAGAGCTAGTTCCAGGACAGGCTCCAAAGCTACAGAGAAACCCTGTCTCGAAAAACCAAACCAAACGAACAAACTGTGTACCCCACTATAAAGTGGGGAGATACCTTTCATCTAAAGACAACTGGGATGAAATACCAGATATGGGTGTTTGTGCTGGGAGAAGGAACCGTATCCACCAGCGACTCCTCAGAGCGCCTGCTACCTGTGTTAGCAATCTCACTAAGCAGTTGTAAGCCTTCTGTGACCAGTAACAATGGCGTCCACATCTGAGTTGTGTTGAGTGTTTGCCGGTTATTGCCCTAAGCCCTGGCCTCTGGGCCGGAGTGGGACTCAGCTCTCATGTCCAGGCCTGGCTAGAGGCTTCCTGGAGGTTTATCTAAGCTTCCACCCAGGAAGTGGGGTGTAGTAGCCATCTTCTTTCTCCTGTGGCCTTGGAGAGCTCGAAGTCACCAGCGGTAGGTCGATAACTAGTGTCACCTGAGTGGGTTGTGTCCAGCAAGCTCAGAAGTCCCTCGGACCCCATACATGAGAACTCACAGAGATCTTACCTGTCTTTGCCTCTCGAGTCCTGGGGTTAAAGACATGCACCACCACACCTGGCCTATGGTCTGGTTTTTCATTCTTAGAAGAGGGCTTTGCTCAGAACAGAGCAGATGCCAGGGTGGCATCTGGGTAAAAACCTCCCATAGGCTGACGTCCTAAACCGAGTAGAGTCTGGTGGTTCTCCCATGGCAGGGCGTCTGTCTGTCTGGGGAACTGTGTCTATGTGTGTCTCCTCTGCCCTGGTTCACAGACAACCTACACCTGTCTTTGGGGCTGTCAGCTTCTTCTGTCTTGGTGTCTCTTCCTGCTTTGGGTGGCTTCTCTAGGACCAGGACGGAGCTGGGCCAAGTTAAACCAGGGTCCAGAGCCCCACACTGTGGGTTTAAACTCAACCCTGGACTTCTACTGAGGAGGTGACGGCCCAGGTGGGGCTATCTGAGGATGTGGTGAGGCCAGGGGTCTCAGTGGAACGTAGCCATGAGCTATGCTCTTGGAGAGCCTGCCAACCGGCCTCTCCTTCTCTCCCCAGGGCAGAGTGGCCTTGGGAAGTCCACCTTAATCAACACCCTCTTCAAGTCCAAGATCAGCCGGAAGTCCGTGCAGCCCACTTCAGAGGAACGCATCCCCAAGACGATCGAAATCAAGTCCATTACCCACGGTCAGTTCCATGGAAGTGGGGGCTGAGACTGGGCGTATGAACCCACTTTTCCCAGAGTGTAGGGTCAAGGGTGTCCCACTAGAGATGTCACCATGCCCCCTCTGGGAACACTGAGACTCTGAGTAGGAACAGTCTGGGCCCCACCAGGCTGAGGCACCATCCAGACTTCTTTACTAGAGGTCGGTTTCTCCCTGGCATCACCTCGGCTGCCATCATAGCCCATCCTGGGACACCCAAGGCTGGTCAGGCAACCTGAGGGCTTGGGTGATTCCTCTGACGTAGGGTGCTGTGGTTTATGCAGATATTGAGGAGAAGGGGGTCCGGATGAAGCTGACGGTGATTGACACGCCAGGCTTCGGAGACCACATCAACAATGAAAACTGGTAGGTGACCTCAAAGAACCTTCCTTCAGGTGGAAAAGCTCCCGGGGCTTCAGGATCCCAGATACCACTTGAGCTCAGACACCCAGATAAGATCGCTCCAAACCCTAAAGCCACGCCTTTAGGGTCTAACATTCCAGATCAAAATGGGGTCACCTGGGAATCACACCCTCCCACCCCAGGACAAAGATCAGCATGGGGAGTTTGGGCAGAACAGTCTAAGATAAGGCTGGCTTCTCTTCGCAACAGCCAACGGTTCCTGTGTGAAGTCAGATGGGTGTCAAGCCAGCTGTGGGTGGGGTCTTCGGGGGCTTGGAGAGGACACGCCCCCACATGGGCACTGGCTCCGCTAACCCGGGTCTCCATGCAGCTGGCAGCCTATTATGAAGTTCATCAATGACCAGTATGAGAAATACCTGCAGGAGGAGGTCAACATCAACAGGAAGAAGCGCATCCCCGACACACGCGTCCACTGCTGCCTTTACTTCATCCCGGCCACTGGCCACTCGTACGTCCCATTCGGGGCCCTTGGTCTCGGTGGTGGGAGCCCCCGTGTCTAACACTGCTGCGGCTACATGTAGGATTCTGTCCGCCCAGCCCTTGGGCACAGCGAGGGGGATGGGGGGAAATGGGACACAACGCTGAGTTGGGGCTGTGTCGGCAGCCCTTATGTGGGTGTCTGTGTCCATAGAGGGTCTGTGACCTCTGCACTGGGTGGCTCCCTGCCCATTCTGCCTTCTCTTTGTCCAGAAAGCTGAGGACTGGGTAGGCCCCAGTCTAGAATCTGGTAGACAGCCTCTGCGGATGGAATGAGACTCTCGGGCTGTGTGTGTGTGTGTGTGTGTGTGTGTGTGCAACCCTAGTAGTCACATGACCATCCACGCCTAGGGATAGCTCTTACCTCCTGGGCCCCTGAGGAACATGGCTGTGTGAGACACAGAAAACAGTGAATGTCCTCTGTCTTCTATGCCACAACCTGTCCTTGCCAACAGTGCTCCTGGGGCATCTGAGGTGTGGGAGCACCAGGTGCCTTTCAGAGTCTCCCTACCCCAGGGCAGGCGAACTCTGGCTGGTCTCAGTGACCAGGGTTCTTGACTCCCTGTGAATTGCATCTGTCCCCAGTACATAGGTTCCTCTCCCTGCTGGACACCCTTGTCACTTGTCCTGACTCTTTGTAGGCCGGTCCCTGTGGAGGCAGCAGGAGCTGGCCATGGCTCGTTGAGGGCTCCCAAGTTTGGTGCCTCCTGGCCACAGCTGCTGGAGGCTGTATACTCTAGGCTGTCCCAGGCTCCTCCCAGGCTTAGACTTGGAGGGCATCTTTCATCTTGCACCCTGTCTAGATGGCATGGGGTTCACTGGGGCCTGGTTGGAAAAATGCAAATATGGGTGTCTGAGCTTGCCAATAGTGATCATCTCTTGTGGGGCCAACAAGAGCCCATTCATGGCAGGGGTGCCATAGGCCTCCTCACCTAGGGCTGGCTCATTTGGGGTTCTGCAGCTTCTCTAAGCACAACCTGGGGCAAGGCCAAGATGACAGCAGGAGACAGGACTGACGTGGCTTCAGTAGGGAGAGCCGAGGGTGCTTCCCCAGTGATGACCCTCTGGGCTGGGGTCCCAGCTGGGCACCTCGCCTAGTTTTCTTCCCCTGACGCTCAGTCCCCGGGGACAGCAGTGGCTTCTAGCCATCTTTGCTCAGACTTCTGCCTGCAGCTTCACTTCCCACAGGCTGTCTGGGCCTGACAATACCGCTATGGAGAAAACGCAGTTTCAACAGGAAAATGATGCCCACTCTGGGTTCTGCCAGCCGCCTCCCCGCAGCCTCCTCCCTGCTCCTGTATCAGACCCTGGCTCTCTGGAGCCAAGCTGAGCTGGGGAACAGTCAGCCTGTCCCAGGGCCCATAGCTTCTGGACACCGTCTCCCCTTCTCCCTGACACTGGGAGCCCTAAGGCATGACTGTGAGCCAAGTCACTCTCTGGGCAGAGTCCAGGGCCAGTTGGGCTCTGACAGTGGCGGATGAGGGGACTTAGAGCCAGCTTGGCTCCAGCTTTCCAACCTCAACCCAATAGGGGAATTGTTCACCCTGCACCCTTCCAGATCCCAACCGTGCCCCTCTACCTATGTGGCCGTGATGCCCGAGACAGGGGACCCCAAAGCTGCGTCTCATTTTACTGTTCTGTCTCAGGCTTAGGCCCCTGGACATTGAATTCATGAAGCGCCTGAGCAAGGTGGTCAACATCGTCCCAGTCATCGCCAAGGCTGACACACTGACCCTGGAGGAGAGGGTCTACTTCAAACAACGGGTAGGATGCACAGCCTCTACTCAGCCCCCTCTCCCTCGAGGACTGCCTGGACACGTGATAGAGCCAACAGGGGACTATCCAGCTCAGGGGATATGTGATAGAGTCACCCTTCAGCCCTTTACAGTGTGTGTTCAGCCTTGGGGGACCCCCCAGCCTGGGTGGCTGCCTGGCACCCCCATTTCCAGCAGCCTCAGGTTTTGGAGTAGACAAAGGAGAGGCAAATGTCGGGGGGCTGTTGGACCCAGCACACTTGGGTTTCATCAGGTGGGAAGGAAAACCAAAAGGGCAAGTTTACCTCAGTGGCTCCCTCCCTCTCTGCCATGGTCGAGGCCACCGCTGGCTGGGTGACAGGGGTGTCCCTGTGGGCATCTGCAGTGTGACGAGTCCTGGGCCATACTTCAGAACCTCCTGGCAGCTCCAGCCTTAAATCCAATTCCAGAGGCTCCCAGGGCCTCCATTCCAGGTCATGTGTCAAGGATTTTCCCAGCTTGCATAGGGGAGGGTAGTCAGACAGGGATGCGTCTGCTGGAGACTAGAAGGCTCTCCAATGTATGAGAGCCTGGATCTGCCTGGGCAAATGAGACAGCTGTGCCCTGGGATGTCCTCTGTCGACGGCCACCCACCTGGGTTGTCATGAGTGTGGGAAGCACCTCAGCAGGCAGGTACCCCCTGAGCTGCAGGAGGGGACCATGCTGGTCCTTAGAGGGTTCTAGGAAAGAGGACTCAGCAACCCTGAGGCTTGTTTGTTTGTTTTTCCGGGGTTGGGGGGAAGAGTGACGAGCTACACAGGAAACATGGGGAGAGATTCTCAGGACAGAGATTGCAGGGCCCCTTGGCCAGGCAAGTCCCTTCTTGATACAGAGGCACCAGGACTGGAGAGTCTGGGCGAGATGCAGCTCGGTTGGCAGAGAGCTTGCCTAGCAGAAAGAAGGCTCATGGCCCGAGCTTCAGCACCACATAAAACTGGGCATGGTGGCACAAACCTGTAACACCCACACTTGGCAGGTAGAGGTAGGAGGCTCAGGAGTTCAAGATCATCCCTGATCTTACAGCCAGTTCGAGGACAGCCTGAGCTGGAGACTTTGTCTCCCAAAGGGGTGAGTGTGGGACTGGAGAGATGGCTCGGGGGTTAAGAGCATTTGCTGCTCTTGTAGAGGACCTGGGTTCTCTCTATTCCTAGCACTCACATGGCAGCTCACAACCAGTTCCAGGGGATTCAGCGTGCCCTCTTCTGGCCTCTATGGACAGTAGGCATGCATGTGGTGTGTGTGCATACACGTAGGCAAAACACTAAAATAAAAATAAAACGAATCTTTTTAGGAAATTAGACGTTTTCAGGGCAGGGCCACTCCGAGCTAGCCTCTGTAAGGTTCATGACTCAGGCGCCTGGTGGCTGATAGACTGATTCAGGGACCACACCCCTGTGCTCCCCAGATTACGGCAGACCTACTCTCCAATGGCATTGATGTGTACCCCCAGAAGGAGTTTGACGAGGATTCAGAGGACCGACTGGTGAATGAGAAGTTCCGGGTGAGCGGGTCAATGGGATGTTAGGGGTGGGGGCAGCGGTGGGATGGCTTTAAACCATGGGGGCGTAGCCTCTGAGCTGGAAAAGGATGAGGGTCCATACGTCCACCGCTGGTCCTCTCCAGCCAAGGCCTGCAGTTCTCCAGGTTCAGATCCAGGGGGGGGGGTGTCACGTGACTAACACACTCTTCTACCTCTTCTCCAGGAGATGATCCCATTTGCCGTGGTGGGCAGTGACCACGAGTATCAAGTCAATGGCAAGAGGATCCTGGGAAGGAAGACCAAGTGGGGGACCATTGAAGGTACTGGCTGCTGTGCTGCCCGTGTGCTGACCTGTAGTTTAGCTTGGGCCCTCATCCACTGCACCGTGGGTCTCTCCTTCTTCTTGTCACTGGCTGCTGCGCTGCCGGTGTGCTCACCTGTAGTTAATCTTGGGCCTTCATCCACTGCACCGTGGGTCTCTCCTTCTTCTTGTCACTGGCTGCTGCGCTGCCGGTGTGCTCACCTGTAGTTAATCTTGGGCCCTCATTCACTGCACCAAGCACAATGGCTGTGAGGTGCACCTGAGTTCCTTGAACGTAACTACTTTGTCATAGACTTAGTCACTCTGTCCCAAGTACTGAGGGCTAGGACTGTGGTCTTCTCTGGGGTCCAGGTCAGCACCTCGGTGGGACGGTCCCATGGTCTTTCTTTGCCTTTCTTTCGGCTCTTCCATCCTCGTTAGAAAGGACAGAGCTGCCTGGAAGATGAAAACCCAGTTTGTTCCTTGTGACCGGTGTGGTCAAAAGGCCCACAAAGGAGGGAAAGTTGAGGCTTTGTGAGCTGGGGTGAGCCTCGGTCTGCACACTTTATCAATGAGGGATACGTCCTATGGCCTAGTTGACGGCCTAGATGACATAAAAATGTTTCAGATGGTTAGGGCTCTTCTTTTGGTTGGTTTTGGGCTCACTCTGTAGTTCTCAGAGTTCTGCCTTGCTGGGACGTCCACACCGCACCAGGCCGGCCGGAGCTCTTTGGGGAGTTAGTTTCTCTAAGAATCCTGTTATAGTGTTTCCTGGCTCTGGGCATGGAGGCACCCAGCTCAGGACTGCCCCCCACCCTTTAGTGGATTATCATTTAACCCTTTCAGCTCTCTGGGTCCCTTTCTTCACTCTCTGTGCAGAGAGGAATTAAAATTAGCCTTCCTAACGCTGCGACTCTTCAACACAGTTCCTCATGTTGTGGTGACCCCGACCATACAATTATCTTCATAACTAACTTTGTTACTGTTATGAATCATAATGTAAATATCTGTGTCTCCTGGTGGTCTTGGGTGACCCCTGTGAAAGGGTCATTGGACCACCAAAGGTTTGTGAGCCCACAGGTTGAGAACCACTGAATTAGAGGGACAAGCTCCATGGGCTGAGGGCTTGGCTAGCACTGAGTTCCATCTCTGCACCACATGAGCCAGGTTTGCTGGTCCGCACCTGGGATCTTAGCATTTGAGAAGCGGAGGCAGGAGGATCAGGGATTCGATATCATCTGTCCTACAGCGAGGGCAAGGGAGGGCAAGGGAGAAAAAGTGCAGCCTTGCGCTGGAGCCCCTAGAGTTAGGAGTTGTTACCTGGTCTTACTGAGGTGAAGCATTGAAGAGAACCCATCTGCCCTTCCCGCCCACCGCCCTCGCCCCGTTCCTTTGCATACTGTGCCCTCCATGTGAGTCTGCCAGGTAGGGTGCCATGGGGATATTTTCCGAATATGCCCTGGGTATTTTATGTGCTTATGGCTTTCTGTAGCACCCCCCCCCCCATGCACACACAGACTATGCCACAGAGGTGACCCTAGGGCTACGTTATTCCTCAGCTCCCTTTCCCTCAGTCCCCCCTTCCTGTCTCTGCTCGTCCTCCCCGCATCTTTCCAAAAATAATGCAAGGCATGGTTGGCATGAGGAAAGTATAGGGTAAGATCCCCTGGGGATCTGAGAATGGTATTGGCTACTGGCACATCTCTTCTGTCCCCTGGTGGTCAGCGTGGGTACTGCAGACACCCAATAAGAAATCGTCAGGAAGTTAGCCAGGTTAGATGACTGCCCACAGCTGAGGGTCCACGTGGCCTGTGTGAACCTGTAAAGCTGCTCCCCCCGGTGGTGGCTCCCACATGCAGCAGCCTTCCTGTGAGGACCTCTGGGGACTTATCAGAACATGGTGGGAGTTCCTGTCAGGAACACACACACCCTGTGAGTTAATCACTGAACAGGCCGTATCCAACTGTGCCCACTCCTTACCCCCTCCTTGGTGTACACCATCCAAAGTGCCTGTTACATCCTTGGAAGCTGGCCAGACTGCTGCCTGAGGACGGAAAGTTGCTTTGTTCCTTGAGCATAACGTACTCGACAGCCTCACAAAGTCAAATTACACCGCCGTTGGCGCATTTGGTCCTTTTGTGCCCCCCAAGGCATGAACCAGGCCATTCTCCCACTTAAATTTCTTTTTACGTCTATTTACTAATGTGCTTGTTTTACTGGGGGACACTGTATCATGTACATTGTCTTGTACACGCCAGAACACACATGTGGAGGTCAGAAGACAATTGGCAAGAGTTGGTTCTCTCCTTCCACCCTGTGGTTCTGGGAGTCAGGCTCAGGTGTTGGGCTTGGCAGCAAATGCCCGTATCCGCTGAGCCATTAACTCATTTTATTGGGAAACTGGGTCAGAGAAGCCAAGATTCACCCAGGCCTGGAGTGTAAGGAATGATGGGTTTACTTTGGCTCACAGTTCCGGGGTGCAGCCTGTCAGGATTGGGGAGTCATGGTAACTTGACAAGAGGCATTTGGTCACCTGGTACCCACAGTCAGGAAGCAGCCATGAATGAGTGTAGGAACTTTGCTCAGTTTCTCCTTTTATTCAGCCAGAAAACCCCAGCCTGTGGGATGCTGCTGCCCACATTGAGGGCAGGTCATCCCTCAGCTGAACCTCTCATGGATGCACCCTCATAGACACGCTAGAGGTGTGTCTCCCAGGCGACTCCAGAACTAGCTGGGTAACTGTCAGTCACAGGCCCCTTTTCTTCCCCTGCCCACTCTTGGGTGGGACTTTCTGGAGGCTGTTGCCATTACTGGATAGGAGAGGAGAAACTTCCTCCTCAAAAGACATTGAGCATCTTTCTCTTTCCCTCAGTTGAGAATACCACTCACTGTGAATTCGCCTACCTGCGGGATCTCCTCATTAGGTAAGTCAGCCATCAGCTCTGAGGGCCCCTTGCCAGGACCAGATCTGGGGTTTGGTGGTGGTAGACGGGTGGGCAGAGGCCCCACCCTGCTGGCAGCTGCATATTGTCAGCCCTGCCCTCAGGGACCCATTGCCTAAAGCAGAAAACAAAGCAAAACCCTCTTGGGAATGAATGAAGAAAAGGGGTTCTTCCTGGCCTTATGAGGTCACCAGGATAGAGGGGGCTGAATTCTGGCGCCCTGTGGTCTAAGCCTGCTGGGTTCAGCTATAGGTACTAAGGGCACAGCCTGGGCTATATATGTCTTAAAACCTACAAAAGAAAAATATCATAATGAAAGCTATTATTTTGTATAATTAAAATATATCAATAGGGAAAAATAAGATGCAGAACAAGGGACCTGGGGTGGGGGTTCCAAGAACAAGCCTTATCACCTTTGGGACTCCTTGCCAACTTCCCTTTCCAAAGTAAAGGGGAGTGGTAGAGCTTGCCTGGCAGGCACACTCCGGGATGGCAGGGTGACAGCTTTAGGGACTGTGGTCACCTGCTGCCTCCTGCTGGCCACAGCCTGAATTTCTGTCTTGGACCACAAATACCGGAGTCCTGCCCACTGGTGGGGACCTTGGGACCTTTCAAGTTTGTGCTCAGCTTCTCCCTGACTAGCCACAGCATGGGCACAGAGAGGAGGAGGCTTAGGTTAGGTTAGAATGACAGGCCCCAGAGGGTCTGGAGTCACCGGAGAGCAGGCTCTGCCTGGTCCTGCAGTGCGTACTCCGCCAGCCTGCACCCTCGAAGGACTGGGAGAGGGGGGGAGGAGAGGTGGTTGTGACCCCAGGCAGGCTAAGTGCTCACCCCCATGCTGGCCGCGTTCCCTGCAGGACACACATGCAGAACATTAAGGACATCACCAGCAGCATCCACTTCGAAGCCTACCGTGTGAAACGCCTCAACGAGGGCAACAGCGCCATGGCCAACGGGGTCGAGGAGAAGGAGCCGGAAGCCCAGGAGATGTAGACGCCATCCCGCCCCTGGACCCCACCCCCAAATCTTCTCATCCTCCCTGGCCCACCCACCTACCCTGTCTTATTTTATATAATTGTCTCCTTTTGTCACCCGCCTCCTTCTCTTTCCATGCGCTACCCAGTAACAAGAGAGGGCCTATCTCCCAAGTGTGCTCTTATTGGCTGCAGCAGGAGGGTGGGCGGGACTACGGCCTGAGCTTGCCTCTGTGCCCCATCCCCTCGGCGCTGGGAAGGCTAGAACCAGCTCAGCTCCTGAGGGCTTAGAAGATCTGTGTGTCCATCCCCACTCTGAGTTTTGAGCTGACGTCCGTGGGGAACGGGTCCTAGGGGTTGCGGAGGAGCCCATTAAGCCACAAGTTCCCACGGCCACAGCCTCAGAAGCAGGCTGCACCAGGGGAGGATGAGTAGCCAGGTCGTCCTGGAGCAGCCCCTCCCTCAGCTGGCTGCTCCCCACGGAAACTAGAGACATCCACAACCAAAGTTGCCAATCTCTTAGACATAGTGACAACCGTGGCCCTTCTCCCTCAAGCTTGTCCCAGAGCAGAAAGTGCCTTGATCCACAAGAGCCAGTCACCTCTTCCCAGTTGTCCCTTTGAGTGAAAAGCAAGGACATGCAGGAGAGAGGGACTTCTTTTCTCCCTCCCCTTGATCTCCCCACCCCCGCCCCGCCCCACCCCGTGCTGTAGACTCTGCTGAGACACCGGGCTCTAATTATCAAACCGAAACCTGAACGATGCGCCCCGTACCCACTCCCAATCTTAGAAAAGTCAACACAGACCCAAGGAGCTGAGGGAGGGAGCCTCGGAAGAGGGCCAGGTAAGGTCTGTTTGGCCCTGGGTTTGGCTGCAGATGCTCTGGTTACATTGTTACCCAGTTGCCTCGCCTCCCCCCCCCCTCCCCACACACACATACTGCCCAGGCTCAAACCTTGATTCAGTGACCGCTGGGTGGGAACCAGGAAAATCTGACCATTTTGCTGTCCATATGTGCCTAACCCTGTGTCCCCGAACCCATTGGAATACCCCCGCGGACTTCAGAGCACAGGGCAAGACTTCATGCAAAGCCAGGCTCCCTCATCTTCTCTCCGAGGGAACCATTAGGGACCAGCCACGCACAGCTGACCAAAGCCCTGCCCTTTCTGCTTGCCCGCCATCCTTGTCCTGTCCCTGGGAGGAGTTTGGTGGGTGTAGACAGGTTGGACCCGCTTGGGGAAGGCACCTCCATAGACCCCGGGCTAGCTTCTTGCGGCCTAGAAGTGCGGTGGGAGGGGTGGGGTGCAGACAGATGAGGGGTGCTCTTTGTTCCCTGTATTGAGCGTCTACTCCCCCACCCAAACGTGGAAGGCCCCCTCATCGAACCCTGCAGCTGAACAGTTCGCATGCCAGCTTGCCAAGTTCTTTTGCCAAAATCAGGACTTTGAAGGAAATCTCCAGCATGCTGGACCCAGGGCACCTTGTCCTTCCCCAGCTCCAGTGTCCCTGGGGACTTAGCAGCAGCCCAGTGCCACCAGGGTGACATCGTGCCTCTGTAACCAGCCACTGAAAACTGTTCGTCTCACCAGGCTGCTCCATGTGGCCTTTCGCTGGGGGCCTCCAGGGAGGGGGGGGTGGTCTCTTTTTGTATAAATAACAAAGTGTTGAAATAAATGTTTCAAATACAAACTGGCTCATTCGGGAGTAGCAATGGGTTCTCTTGCCTCAGGCTTGTCCCGTCCATTAACAAGTGGATGGATGCTCCTTCCGGAAGAGATGGGCTATGTGGGACCCCGAATTCAAACCTGCAGAATCAGTGGTTCAGTGGTGACAAGAGCTCTCCCAGAAGACTCAGTTAACACCCATTCAGGTGGTTTCACAACCGCCTATAACCCAGCCCCAGAGGGATCTGGCGCCCTCTCCTGGCCTCTGATGGTACCCGTACACATGTGGCAGACACACAGACCCCATATACACATGAACACAAATCTAAATGTTATGTCAGGCCCCATGAACAATAATGTTATTTGAAGAGCACTAAACCATTTGTGGTTCTAGTTGGGGGCCTGGTTGAGACAACTGGGATGGCAAGAGGGGAGGAACCATGGTCCCAGCCCCCCCCCCCCCGTGTGTGTGTGTGTGTGTGTGTGTGTGTGTGTGTGTGTGTGTGCATGTGTGCACCTCCTGGGACAAATGACCACAAATGAGGCCACCTAGAACAAAGAAGTCTACATTCCTGTAGTTCTGGAAGCCCCTGACCAAGTGCCATGACCCTGCTCCATCCACCGTCTTGAGGATAGAGTCCTCTGCCTTTACCTGTTCCTGGAGACTGCCTTGCTCCAGGCTCTGCCTCTGTCTTCACATACTCCCTCTTGTATGTCTTGAGAGATGCTCTCCTCAGATGGAGGGGCACTTCGGCCCAGGGTAATCTCACCTGGATCTTTAATTATATCTCTAAAGATCATGTTTCCAAATAAGGCTTCAGACTAAGGTTCTGCACAGATGGGAATTTGGGGCAATGCACGGATTACCTCACCACACCCCCTTCCTGCATCTTGGGGTTCCCAGAGCTACAGGGGCAGCATGAGGAGAACCCGAGACTCACTTGCCTCCACCCAGCCTAGTGGTCTAAGGAGTGACTCCCCCTCTCTGCCTGCCTGCACTCTTCAAAGGTCCCCGAAGACAAATGGGTGTCATTGGTGGTGAGCTGACGATCAGTGGCCTTGTGGGCTCTTTAGGTCAAGGATTCCGAGTTGTGGGTTCGACTGCTGATGGTACTGGTGGGAGGAGGGTCAGGCCCATGGAGCCAGCCTGCTGTGCTCCCCAGTTCTAAGCCTTGGCAGGTGCTCCCCCACCTTGAATTTCTCTTTCCTCAGCTGAACTGTCTCCATGTTCATCCGCATTGTCCTCCAGCCACAGACAGATGCAGGCAGTTGTCAGTTCAGCCCAGATGTGTCCCTAGCCAATGATGGGGGGACCCTCACCTCTCACTCAAAAAACGCAGATATTCCATGTAGGACCAGAGTGGCCAGTCGTTCCCATCTGCCCAGGAGCATGGGCTTTCTTGCGCCTCCCACCAACAAACAGCCAGCAAGCCCCGCTCTCTACAGTGCTGGGGTTACAGGCGTGCAAAGGGAAAAAATTGAAATGTAGGTGTTGGGGATCTACGCTCAGGTCCCCAGGCTCATGCAGCGAGTGCTCTTGGCCACTGAGCCATCTCTCCAGCCCTGAATGTGCCTCTCCATGAGACTGTCAATGCTAGAACTGGAGGTGGAGGGAAGGTCGGACAGAAGAGCAAGGTAGCTTCATGGCGTGGGACCCTAATGCATCAGATCTTCCTCCTGCCTGTCCGGCCCCAGCCTCACATGGAGCCAGCACAAATGGCTCCTGGAGCAGCGGTGTGGTCCAGGATGAACTGTCACCAAGACACGGAGGCCCTGCAGCACGCCCTGCTCATGCTGGCTTAGGCTTCTATGAAAGCTGGGGTGTCCTAGAGGATCTATGAATGCCAGGTGTCCCTTTCTCTACCCCAGGCCTTGGGGCCTGAAGGCAGAAAACAGATGGACAGCCTCTGGGGAGCCCCTGGAGGGAGGCCTACCCAGAGCACCTGGATCAGGCCAGAGAGCCCAAAGAGCCCATTCAGAGTGGGCCCTGTTTGGGTGGCTTTGGGATTTTTGTTTGTGGGTATCTTCTCTCTTTTTTTCTTTTCTTTCTTTTTTTTTATTTTAATTTGAGACGGGGGCTCTCGTTTGCTTAGAGCTTCCAAAATAAGCCAGTCTGGTCAGGTCAGTGAGCCCCACAGATCTGCCAGATTTTGCCTCCCCAGTGCCGAGGTTAAGGGCCTGCCTCCATGCTGGGCTTTACCTGGTTCTGCAGAGCCAAGCCCAGGGCCTCCTGCTCACATAGCAAGCATTTTACCAATGGAGCTGGCCTCTCCATGCGCTTAAAATATATCTATTTGCTTATTTATTTAACGTGTCTGTGAACCAGGTGTGTGCCTGGCGCCGAAGGAGGCCAGAAGAGGCTGTGGGATCCCTTAGGACTGGAAGTTACAGACTGCCATGTGGGTGCTGAGACTGGAATCGGACTTGAATCCTCTGGAAGAGAAGTCAACGCTCTTAACCACTGAGCCATCTCTCTAGGTCTCTGTTCAGTTTTAAACACCGTTCTCGATATGGAAAATACCAGGAAAAAAATTACACACTAGAGAAAATACTCCCGTTCACATCCAGTGATGCTGCCTAGCTCTGATGCTGGGGCATGGGTTCAAGCTATAGGGAAGATGGGGGCATTTCCGGCATTTGAGAGGCTGAGGCGAGAGTGTCAGGAGTTTGAGGCCACCACAGTTCCCAACCCCCACCCAAGTCCCTGTGTCTTCTGCCCAGAAGGGTTCCTCAGCCACTGGAGTGCCCCTCTATGGTGCCCCTCTGTGCTCCCCCATCCTGCCTGTTAGAAGGAAAGGCAGGGAGAGGACTCTCGTCCCTGTCATCACCCCCGCCCCACGCACTGCCCACGCAGCCCTTTGGGACCCAGCGTGGGACTGAGGGGCATTTCCTGAGTCGGAATAGAGATCCATTCCAGATGCTCTGCTGTCCAGAGCACAGACAGGAAGGGCTTGTGCAGCTGCATTGCCCCGCGTGAGGGAGGCTGGCTGCCTCCACACCTACACAAGGCGGCAGTTGTCAGGAGCCTTGGAGAGCTCTGGTGTGTAGGGTGGTCTGCCTGGATGGCCAGAGGGTCAAGCAGCCTCTAGAACATCTCTCCACACTGCCTCCACGCCAGGTTTCCCACTGCCACAGACCTGTGATCCTGGCGGTCTACAAATGAAGGCTGGCGAGAGCCAGAGACATAGTGAGACCCTGTTGCAAAAGGATAAAGTAAGAAGTTAAATCCTCTTGTGACTCTGAATAAGTCAAGCCATGCCTGTGTGCTATAAAACATTTGAACGGTAGCCATGGGAACAACAAAAGTGATAGCCAACCAGCCTGCATGTGAGTAGGAGTTAAAAAATAAAAAAGAACCGGGCGGTGGTGGCGCACGCCTTTAATCCCAGCACTCGGGAGGCGGAGGCAGGCGGATCTCTGTGAGTTCGAGGCCAGCCTGGTCTACAGAGTGAGTTTCAAGTCAGCCAGGGCTATGCAGAGAAACCCTGTCTCAAAAAACAAAAACAAATGAATAAACAAACTTTAAAATGTGTGTGTGTGTGTTGCATGTGTGCGTGTGAGGATGTAGGTTCATGTACTCATTTGTGCACATGGGGAGAGGCCAGAGAACACTGAGATCTCTTCCTTATCCCCTGTGACAGGGGTTCTTACCGAGCCAGAAGTTCACCATTTTGGCTAGGACAGCTAGTCAGTTAACTGTCAGGATCCTCTTGTCTCTGCATCAAGGAGTCCAAACAGGGAGTCTCTCCACAGCAAGAGACAGGGGAGGCTCCCATGCAAGCTCCCCTCCTTCCTCCTGTCTCACAGGCTCGTGGGTTTGAACACTTGCTCTCCAGAAGGTGGCTATTCTGGGAAGCTATGGAGCCTTTTAGAGGTGGAGATGATGAGGCTGGAAGGTTACAGGCTGGCTCTTCTTCCTGCCCGAGTGTGTCCTGATCATTGATCTATAGAGAATGAGGGAGCTGTGCCACAAGCCCCTCCCCCAGCTGTCATATCTTCCTGCCACAGTGGGTGGCATCTCCTCCCTTAAGTTGCTTCCATCAGGTACTTGGTGACAATGATAATATAACTATTTCGCTGTTTTCCCTTTGCTCCTATCCAGTTGCCCCTTCCTGGCTTAGGGATAGCCAGAGTCTCCTGCTCTGCTGGCGGTGTTTTAGCTCAGGGGTGTAGTAATGGTTAGTCGTCATTGCCAGCTGGATTTGGAACCACCTCGTAGGCGCCTCTGGCAGTGCCTATAAGCACATTCTAGGCTGTGGGCAGCACCACCCCATGGACTGGGGCCCTTGAATGAATCGATAAAGGAAAGGGGAAGGGAAGTCCTCCAAGGACCAGCACTCATCTCTCTACTTCCTGACTGTGAGCACCATGTGACCAGCCAACTCAGGTGCCTTCCACTGTGATAGACGGTGACCCCTCAAAATTGAGCCGAAACAAGCCTTTGTTTACTCCCGTCTCTTCTACCATGTGTTGTGTTACAGCAAGGAGACAGGTGGGGCTGAAGCGCTAACTCTCCGCCCAATGTAGATTCAACTCTGCAGCCTCGAACGTGGGTCCACAGAAGGATCCCAGGGTATCCCTCCTAGGTCACATATGGAAGAATTCCTGGAGGCCAGAGCTGGGCTAGTGGACAGAGGGGCTGAGAACAGATGGCCCTCAGTAGTGCCTGAGGGTCCCTTCTATGTCAGTGTGACTCAGTGTGGTCCCTGGAGAGGCCAGGGATTCAATGGGACTGGGATGGGTGTCTCTTTTTCTTTTTTCTTTTTCTTAAGATTTATTTATCACATACACCATGTTCTGCATGCAGGCCAGAAGAGGGCACCAGATCTCATTACAGATGGTTGTGAGCCCCCATGTGGGGGCTGGGAATTGAACTCAGGACCTCTGGGAGAGCAGGCTCTTAATCCCTGAGTCATCCCTCCAGCCCCTTGAGTGTCTGGTTTTCTGCTATGTGGCCTTGGGCAGACTCTGTCCCACCAACAGGGACAATGGTCACTAAGGCATTCTCTGATGCAGGAAGGAAGCTTGTGTTCATGACAGTGATCAAATATCCAGGAAAAGCAGCTTCTAGAGGAAAGATGTGTTTTGGCTCACAGCCTAGAGGTGTCGATCTGTGCACAGCCTAGAGGTGTCCTTAGCTCACTGCCTGCTTTTCAACTCACTGGCAAGGCAGAAAGAAACCTCATGGCTGAAGGACACGGTAAAAAAGGTGGCTCACCGCACAGTAGCCAGGAAGCAGGGAGAGAAAGGGAGGGAGAAGAGACAAGGTCTGCCCTTCAAAGTCATCTACTTCCTCCAACCAGGCTCCATCCATCTCCTGGTTTCTACCACCTCTGGCAACACCATCAAATGATGAATCCACCAGTGAACTGACCAGAGCCAGAGCCCTCTGAACCAGTCATGTCCCCCTTGGGGTCTGCAGTCTCACCGCTGAACACTGTGCTAGAAAAAAATAACTTTTGTGTGTGTGTGTTTCGAGACAGGGTTTCTCAGTAACTATGGAGCCTGTCCTGGAACTTGCTCTTGTAGACCAGGCTGGTCTTGAACTC
>NC_022014.1:80451054-80453765 GCF_000317375.1 Microtus ochrogaster
TTCCCCTCTGGAACCATAAGCCCAAATAAGTGCTTCTCTAAGTTGCCTTGGTCATGGTGTTTTACTTGTTTTAGGATTTACTTCTTTATTTTATGCATATGATGCTCCATCTACATGCCCAACTTTATGCCAGAAGAGGGCATCAGATCCCACTTCAGATGGTTGTGAGCCACCTTGTGGTTGCTGGGACTTGAACTCAGGACCTTTGGAAGAGCAGCCAGTGCTCCTGACCTCTGAGCCACCTCTCCAGTCCCAGTCATGGTGTTTTATCACAACTGTAGTGTCATGCCCACCTCGACCAGCAAGGAAGACGCGACACCGGAGCTCTTCTCACTAGCAGTTTATTCAGGGCCTTGTTACAGAATCGCGATCTTTTCTTTCTCTTTCTCTCTCTCCCCGGGCAAACCTCTCCCAGCCCTTAAGTAGGCATGGGCAACCAACCCCAGATTGCCAGGTGGGCACTGCCCATAGGTCCACGCATATGCAAGCAGCTGACAATCATTGCGTGATGATAGCATGAGTCAGGCCTTAGCCAATATTAGGAATTGATTATCACAAAGAGCACTCACTTTCGGGATCGCGGAGGGCAGAAGCCAGCACCATCAGGTGCGGCTCCATGCAGCTCTCTACATCGCCATTAGGTGTGGCTCCACGCAGCTCTCTACACTGTAGAAAAGTAACTAAGGCAGTTTCATACCCAAACCCCAACAAGCACGGTGAATTCTCCCCTAAGCCAAGGGCCACTGGGAGCCAGCACCAACTCACACTGGGCTCCATTCTCTCTCCATCACGATGACGATGACATTCCCTCCTCCAGTCCCGGCAGGTGGGCCCTCTTAGCATCGCTGGGGCCTGGATATGTGCGTGCAAGGGAAAGCCCTGACACACTTGAGAGCCACAGAAGCACTGTCCTGCTCTGCAGGACTGAGTGACCCAGGGCACATCTGAAGCACAGTCACAGCCTTCTAGGTCACAGGGACTCCACCATTGGTGGCCAAGTTCTGTTGTACCATTGCAGGTTCTGTTGTGCCATTGTAGGTTCTGTTACACCATTGCAGTTCTGTCTCGCCATTGCAGGCCCTGTAGTGCCATTGCGAGTTCTGTTGCACCATTGCGGGTTCTGTTGCACCATTGCACGTTCTGTTGCACCATTGCAGGTTCTGTTGCATCATTGCAGGTTCTGTTGCACCATTGCAGTTCTGTCTCACCATTGCAGGCCCTCTAGCGCCATTGCGAGTTCTGTTGCACCATTGTGGGTTCTGTTACACCATTGCAGGTTCTGTTGTGCCATTGTAGGTTCTGTTACACCATTGCAGTTCTGTCTCGCCATTGCAGGCCCTGTAGCGCCACTGCGAGTTCTGTTGCACCATTGCGGGTTCTGTTGCACCATTGCAGGTTCTGTTGCACCATTGCAGCTCCTGAGCACCCGGATGACACAGGGCCTCAGACACCTTGTAACCAAATGTACACTGAGCACCCTGTGGGAAAATCATCTTCCCTGCCCTTCATAGAAGATACTTATAAATAATTAGAAGAAAATGGGGCATGAATAATTAAGGCTGCCCAGAGTAAGTGGTTTTTGATCTGTCTGCTTGAATTAAAAAAATCATCACTTGGAGGGGTCTGGAGGCCAGATGGTTTCTGCAAGGTCTTATTACCCACAATGCCACTGCCTGCTCCTCTTCCTCTCCACTCTCCCCTGCCCCTCTTCATCCCTCTCTTGGGTGTCAGGGACATCAGCATTGGGCTCTTCACCAGCCCTGCCACCCAGGACACCACCATGGCCTCTTCTCTTTCCCTGGTTAATACTTTCTTCTGAGTCCCATTCCAGCAAGAAATATGAGTCCCTAAAGAGAATGGTTTTGGGGAGGCTCCCTCCTGAAATGGTTTTGGGGAGGCTCCCTCCTGAAATGGTTTTGGGGAGGCTCCCTCCCTGGGAGACCGACTCCAAGGCTGGGACACTCAGGAGTCCCGGGAGTACACTCACCTGGGCAGCCTATGGGCATGCCTTAGGACGAGGGTTTTGGTCCAGCAGAGGCTCTGTAATGGACTTGGGGACAGGCCTGCCACACGACTGCCTCTGTCTCTTCACAGAGCCGTGGCGCCCGTGGTTCCATCTGTAGACTTCTTGCCTTGGGATGTCTTTGCCTGGGGTGACAGCTGCCAGGGCCTGCTGGAGAGGGTTGACATGGGGACTTAGGGTCTGTCTGTCTGTCTGTCTGTCTGTCTGTCTGTCTTACAATGCTGGGGATGGAATGTGGGGCTTTTACAATATATAGCAGGCAAGCGTTCCACCCCTGAGCTGCACCCAGCCCCTCTCTCTGGCTATTCAGATAGTCTCTATCTTGGTTGATAGTCTCCGTCTGTTCACGGGAATCATCCATCATCCTCTCCCGACCGTTCACCCTGCAGGTCTCTTCACGTTTTCATTCACGCCAGCGAGTCAAGACCTTGTCTGTTACTGTTTGAATGTGCATCCAACAGGCTTGTGTGTTTGAATATTCGGTCTCCACCAGGGCACTACTCTGGGAGGTTGTGAAGCTTTGAGGGGGCGGGGCCCTTCTGGAGGCAGGGAGAGCTGGAAGAAGTAGGTCACAGCTTTTACTCTGGTCTGAGTATTCTCTCTGCTCTCTGGTCAGCTCCACGTAACACTGGCCACCAGGGAGCCACATACTGCCCTGCCTTTCCTGCCATGATGCACTTCTCTCTTT
>NC_022014.1:80454180-80458571 GCF_000317375.1 Microtus ochrogaster
CACGAACACATATGCACACACACATGAAAACACAAAAAAATATTAAAAATAATTTATTCATTGTTTTGAAATTACATACCTATAACAGAGAAATTGACTTTGGCTAATAATCCCAACATCCTGACTTTTCCCGGTGAAGGTTTTCTCATGATTATGTTTTCTTGCTTTTTTTTTATACTTCCTGCGATGTATTTACCCCCAAATCATGTATTAGGAAAAATATTGGAAAACAAAACTCAGATTTGCTTCATTGATGGCTACAAGTGGCTTGAAGGTGGGATCAGGTCTCTCCCTAAATCAATGCATAGGAGAGAAACGGAAGATGCCTAAAACCTTCATGTGGGTGGAATGTACTTCTGTTCAAGGGCGTGGAAGCTCGGAGGATGTGGTGGTTTACATTAGAGGGTCCCCATGGGCTGATATGTTAAATGCTTAGTCCCCAGCTGGTGGAGCTCTTTGGAAAGGATTAGGAGGTGTGGCCTTTTTGGAGGAGGTGTGTCACTGGGGGGGGGGCTTTGAGGTTTTAAAAGCTCATGCCACTCCCAGCTCTCTCTCTCCCTCTCTCTCCCTCTTTCCCCTATCCCCCTCCCTCCTCCTCCCTCTGCCTCCTGCTACTTGTGGGTCAAATGAAAACTCTCAGCTACTGCTCCAGCACCATGCCTGCCTGCCTGCTGCCGTGTTAGCCACGAACACACCCTCTGAGTCTGTAAGCAAGATTCTAAATACATGATTTATATAAAGGTTGCTTGGTCACTGTGTCTCATCACAGCAATAAAACAGTAATAGACAGAGAGTGTGGCTCTCATCAATGGACGTTGGTGTAACAACACAACACAGGTGCCATTGCTGTTGAGGGCTGGGGGGGGTGCCAGATGTTACAGATGTGAACAGTGACAGTCACGCTGGGCGTCATCCTGCTCACAGTTATTGTCTGTCAGGATGACCTTGAAATGACCTTGAGAATGCTCTTGACACCTCCCTCCCCCCCAATCCTCATTCCACTGGCTGCAGGCATCTGCTGCTCTTGTGAATTCAGAACACATTAAAATCCCCAGCTTCCACCTGGGCAGGCTCAATCAGCGAGGAAACCCAGGATTCCCCAGCGCAAACCTGGCCCTGATCTCTCTGTCTTGGCCTCCATTGTAATGGGGGCCTCCGCTGACTCCCTGCCCAGATTCCTCCAGAATGTTCTGGCTTTTGTCAGTTCAAGGCAGGCCTTGGCAACTGTGGGAGCAGAGGGGGTGTGTGTCTAATAAAGTCAGAACGCTGTAATTTAGCAATTACTGAAACCCACACTTGTAATTTAGGGGGTTTCTTGTAATTCTCTGTACTCTTTATCTCTCTTCGAACAAATGTGCACTTTTAATAGCTTCCTCCTTCCTGCTTCCAGGGTTGGTATTTGCCACCCATCCCCCACTGGGCTCCAGTTCACGGAAGTGTCTAGATTGTGTGGAAGCCACTTTCTGGGGCTCCAAAAGGTTAATTTAACAACCAGCACGTCCCGAAGCCCCTGGGCTAACTCCCTGCAATCAAACATTGCCTCCAGAGCTCTGAGTTCAGGACTGGAGCTGATGGTCGGCGGTGGATGCTGGAATCTGCTTCCTGCACGGTCTGTGGTCAGTCATCCCATCGCGGCACCTGGACTTCCGACCCCTTGCTCAAGCAGTTACTAAATAATTTGGCTTTGAGACCGTAGGGAGCCTGAGCTATCAAGGATGGGCTTGTCCTTTCTAGAGGTGTGCAGTCCAGCGGGGGAGAGGATGGTTATCTGTCAAGAGCGTCACGGGTCACAACAGAACCAGCACCCACAGCTATGGCAGGCAAGGGAGCCGCCCCTGTGAGGATGAGGTGTGAGAGGAGGAGATGGCCTCTAGAGTGGAGGAGAAAGGGCATGAAGCCTGAGAGGAAACCACATGGAGATTTGGGCTGGAAAGCATGTGAGTTCAGCAATGGCTCACATCGGAGGGGCTGAGATGCTCACGGTTGCTCAGTCCCTGAGACGGGTGCCTCAGCAGCTGAAGCCCTACAGTGGCTGTCTCTCTCGGAAATTGCCAGGCCACAAGCAGTTCCTGGAAGATTCCCGCAGGACTCCTGTTCTTCAGTCCACGATGGAGGCCCAGAGAAGACAGTGCCGGTTTGAAGAGATCAGCCATGGCAGCGACAGAGTAGGTGAACTCGTCAGCGAGAATGAAAGCCGTGCAATCAAAATAGTGAAGCCATCAAATATGTCAGAGCTCACTGCGAACTGTCTCACTGCAGGGGAGGGTTAGGATGCCTGTGTCCCTTCAGACACACACAGGGGCATGTACCCACGAACACATATGCACACACACATGAAAACACAATACTATATTAAAAATAATTTATTCATTTTTTTGAAATTACATACCTATATTCTTCACACATGGGTCCAAGGGGGTGTGTGTCTGTTGTGAAGCTGGCTCACACTGAGAGAATGCATGATTTGAAATCATTCATCTGGAGACGTGAGAGCCAAGAGCTGACATTTTAATCTCAAAGTCAGCAGTCATGAAACGCAGGGGTCGAGTCAATCCAAGGGTAGGAACAGTTTACAGGAGGAGGAACTTGTCTTTTTTTTTTTTTGAAGACTTATTCATTTTATTCCATGTATATGAGTGTTCTGCCTGTGCCTGGTGCCCGCGGAGGTCAGAGTGTTGGATCTAGAGTTATAGAGTTATATTTGGTAGTGAGCTGCCCTGTGCGATCTGGGAAGTGAATTCTGGTCCTCTTCTGGACCGACAAGTGCTCTTAGCTGCTGAGACATCTCTCTAGTGCCGCCCACACTTTTTCAAAGTAAGGGTTTTATTGCATTGCTTTGGCTGACCTGGAACTCATTTCACAGGATCCCCTGCCTCTGCTTCCCAAAGGCTGAGATTTAAGGCGTGCACCACCCTGCCCGACTTGTGGGATTTGTTCTTAATTTAGGGAGGGTCACTTTTTGTTGCAGGCGGCCTTCAGCTGGTAGGACAAAGCCGGGCTGCGTTAGAGAGGGCAGTCTGTCACAGGAGTCCCAGAGCAGCCTCGCAGAAATGCCAGGAGAAGCTCATGTGAGTATCTGGGAATCTCGTGTCCCAGCCACACATAAAACAAGCTATCACAACACTCGGGAAGCGCCTGGCATTTTTTTTTAGACTTGCTTGGAAGAACCTCTACTAAGCGAACATAGATCTTGGAGCTAGGCCTAATGCAACTCTGGAATTCCAACTCATATTCAGATCAAGGAAAGAAAGGAAAACCAGGATGGTGGTGCCTGTAATCCCAGTCCTAGGGACACTGAGGCAGGAGGCTCATGAGTTTGAGGTCAGCCTGGGCTACTGTGGTACTATCTTTCTGTGAAAATATAGCTCACCCTCAGGGACTGAACCTTTGCCAGACTCTGCTGCCAAGATAATAATATATTTTGGGATTATTTATGCCCATGTGCTTAACCTGCTGTCCTAGTGTGTGGTTGGTCCAAGTTTAGCCTGCCTTTAAGAGGGCAATGTAAGCCAGATGGTGGTGGCACACGCCTTTAATCCTGGCACTTAGGAGGCAGAGGCAGGCAGATTCTGTGAGTTTAGGACCAGCGTGGTCTACAGAGCTACTTCAGGATTGCCAGGGCTACACAAAGAAACCCAGGAGTGTGGGGAGAGAGAGAGAGAGAGAGAGAGAGAGAGAGAGAGAGAGAGAGAGAAGTAACCAACCTCACTATGCCTCGGATTTCCCATGCAATCAGCCTTTATACCAGAAACTAAATGCATGGTTTTAATCTTAAACTATGCACTCTTCCATGCCTCAACCCAGAATGGTGTGTATGTGTTGGTGATAATCATTTGCGAAGCAACTTTAAACAGGTGTGCGCCGTCACACCTGGCCGGAGGGTGCCCTCGACAGCATCCCAGGGCCACTTAGGAGCGGCCCCTGGCGTCTGCATGAAGTTCCCGCCTCTCGTCTGCAGGCTCCTTCTTTCATTTCTCCCGGAAGAGCCATTTTTGTTCTGCAGACGCTCTGTAGGCAGCGTCTCCTCCCTCTGGGCCTCAGAGCCAGAGAGGAGGGTGTCAAGTGGCTTCTGCAGAATATTTTGAAGGAGAACAATCTGCTGTCAGCAGTCAAGGACTCTCCTCCCCAGGCTGAGGCTCAGTCTGTGGACAGAAGGTGTGCAGGAGATGCACTGAGCCCACAGGGTCCTCTGCCACCTCCCAGGTCTGGCTATCAGCACAGCCATTTCAGAGATCAGAATGGCTTCCAAGTCCTGGGCAGGAGGGAGAGAAAGAAGATGGCGCCTGAACCATCCTCCTTCCTTCCACCGTCCAAGTTGCCACTTACAGTTCACTCCTCCACCCTCCTCCTCCTCCACCATCCTCCACCATCCTCCTCCACCCTCCTCCACC
>NC_022014.1:80459137-80463166 GCF_000317375.1 Microtus ochrogaster
TAAATGGGCCAGACCCTTAAATGGTGCAGCAGCATCTGTTACCTCCAGGTGAACCCTGGCTGTGTTCTCTCCCTCCCTTGCCATGCTGTCTCCCTCCCTGGCCACACAGTCCCCCCTCCATGGCCATGCTGTCCCCCTCCCTGGCCACACAGTCCTCCTCCCTGGCCGCACTGTCCCCCTCCCTGGCCGCGCTCTCCCCAGGCCTGGTTGCAATCCCCCTCCTTGGCTGGCCCTCTCCATCCCCTGCAACGGGAGAGCTCTCCCCTGCCAAGCTCTTGAGACAGAGGAGAGTGCAGTCCAAGCCAATGAATTAAGCTCTGATGAGTATGATATTAATGATATTAATTAGTTACATGAGGATCCACGCCTGGGTCACTTCTCCCCTTCTTCCCAAGTTTCCTTTCTGCTGGGTCAGGATTTGCTGGGTGGATAAGAATGCCAGTCTCCACCACCCCCTCAACCTGACCGGAGGTCGAGTCCATGGTGTGAGGGGCACTACTGGGGCCACCTGGCATCACTGCAGGCTGGCTGTCTCTCCCTACACTGGTACAGCAGGCTGGGGGTCAGGGAGATAGAGGAGAAGGATGTTTCCAGAAGAGATGGTGATTGTCAGGGCAGCTCTGAGAGGGGAGAGTCACTGTGGCTCCCAAGATAGTGTCACCTGGTCCCTCCATGTCACAGATGGCTGGGGGGTCCTTCCCATTGGGGGAGTGGGCAGGAGCAGTGGGGTGCATGGTCTGCCTGAGAGACCTATGGAGGCTGCCTCTCCCTCACACTCCTGTCCACCAGTATGCCTGCATCATTAACCCTGGAAATCACCTTCCTGCCTCTCTTCCCAGAACACGGGGGCTTTCTGGGACATTCTCTCTGTCTCTGAAGGGCTTATTTTATTTACTTTTATTTTGAAACCATCCACTAGAGCAGTGGTTCTCAGCCTGTGTGTCATGACCCCCATAGGGTTGAATGACCCTTTCACAGGGGTTGAGCATCAGATACTCTGCATATCAGATACTTACATTGAAATTCATAGCAGTAGTAATGAAAATAATTTTATGGTTGGGGGTGACCACAACATGAGTAACTGTATTTTTAAAAATTTTTTAGAAAAGATGTATTTATTTGTGTGCTTTATATACATGAGTGCTCTACTTGCATGTATGCCTCATGACAGAAGAGGGCACCAGATCTCATTATAGACGGTTGTGAACCACCGTGTGGTTGCTGGGAATTGAACTTTTAACCACTGAGCCCTCTCTCCAGCCCCTGGGAGAACTGTATTAAAGGTTCACAGCATCTTCTCCGTGTTCTCCGTGGATAAGGCTAGTGGCTGCTGCTGTCCTCTGCCTGATACAGGTCTCAGCCAGCCATTCCCACCTCCTGGAGCAGCAGTGGCCTTTGGTTTTGCTAAAGACAAGTGCAAGACAGGTTTCACATCCCCAGTTCATGTCTGAAATCCTTGACTTGGGACTCTAGGATAGACAGGGTCAGGAAAATGCTTTATGGAAGGTAACCAGGGTGAGCTGAGGTTCTAATTCCAGCAGGATTGTCTGTGTATAAGGAGGGTTTGTGACTGTAATGGACACCCAGAGGCATGGCCATGTGAAGACCCAGGAAACAGAGGAAGGGGCCAGACAGAGCTCCAGGCCTAGCCTCTGAGCCAATCCTGTAACTCTGTGACCTTGGGAAAGTAAATGTCTGTTGTGCCCTGTGGATGAATGGTGATGGTGCCACACAGATGGGGATGGCAGAGTGTTATCAGGCTGTCCTGGTACACAAATGCGGAAGCTGTTGGGCAAAAGAAGCCAAAGCTTGTTCTTAAAGACACCTCCTACGTTCCTAATGACATCTACTATACTAAGAGGGCATCATGGCACCAATGATCCAGCAAAAACCTGCCGGTTTTGTAACAAGGCTTCCCGACTCTCACCCCCACCCCATACAAACCATCCCTTCCACAGCATCTTCTTACAGAGCTCTTCAAAGGTGTTTACATGGTAGATAGATATTTAAATATACCTCTGAAAAGGGGTTATGGGGGTGGAGGCAGGTTACTGAAAACAAAAGGATGTTTGAAAGAGCCTTATAGACACTTAGTATTCCACTAGCAAGGCCACTAGACACTTAGTATCACACTAGCAAGGCCGCTAGATACTTAGTATCGCACTAGCAAGGCCACTAGACACTTAGTATCCCACTAACAAGTCCACTAGACACTTAGTATCCCACTAGCAAGGCCACTAGATACTTAGTATCTCACTAGCAAGGCCACTAAGTACTTAGTATCACACTAGCAAGACCACTAGATACTTAGTATCTCACTAGCAAGGCCACTAGATACTTAGTATCACACTAGCAAGGCTGCTAGATACTTAGTATCACACTAGCAAGGCCACTAGATACTTAGTATCACACTAGCAAGGCCACTTGGCATTTGCCGTCAATCCTGTCGACCTGAGTTTGAGCCCAAGACCCACGTGGTAGGAGAACTGCCTCCTCTCAGTTACCCTCTGACCTCCACACATGTGTCATGGTGTAAGTGTACGTACACCACCTCCCCACGCACTAGAAAAACAAATCAATAAACGTTTAAAAACATTTGAAAGCAGCCGGTCATCCTGGAGCACAACCGTAACCCCAGCACTCAGGAATCAGAGGTAGGCAGACCTCTGAGCTCAAGGCCAATCTGTCTTACATAGTGAGTCCCAGGCAGCCAGAGCTACCCAGTAAAACCTTGTTTTAAAATAATTTAAAAGAAACCTACTATGAAATAAACTAACTCGGAATATAATAACAATAAAGAGTCACGACCAGCGAAGTCCCAGAGGCTCTCAGAACAGTCTGGGCTATTGTCCACTGTGCTCAGATGTCCCTCAGAATTAGATGGGTGACACTGAATACTTTGGTGGCAGGATACAGAAAGCCAGCTGGAACTGAGCCGGAAGTGTCCTCCCCGATGGCCAGCTGTCACAGTGCAAGGAAGCACTATGGAGGTTGCTGGGGCAGCAAGATGGAGGTGGGGAGAGTCAGCCAAGGCCTTCCGCAGAGATGGACCCTGTGAGCTGCAGTACCAACCTGCCAGGCAAGATATGCTTGCCTTAGTCACTGCTCCGTGGCTCGGAGGAGACACCAAGACCAAGGCAGCTTATAAAACAAAGCATTAAGGGGGACTTCTTATAGTTTTAGAGCATTTGCCCATGATCATCATGGTGGAGAGTGTGGTGATAGGCAGGTTGGCGTGATGCTGGAGAAGCAGCCAAGAGCTCACATCTGTTTAGAAAGTTGTAGGTGGAGGGGGGGGGGTGCAGAGAAGGGGAGAGGAGAGAGGGAGAGAGGTAGAAACTGGGCCTGTTGTGGGCATTTGAAACCATAATCCCCCAGTGACAGATCTCCAAGTCCATACCTCCTAATCCTTCCCAAACAGATCCAGCACCTGGGGACCAAGCATTCAAACATACAAACCTCTGGGGGCCCTTCTCATTCAGATCATCACAGTGCCCACGGTGCAACAGCAGCACGACTGTTACAGGACTAATCAGCTGTTTCAAACTGAATTCGAGGCTTACTTCACAAGGGGGAATTCATGCTTGGTACTATAAGACAAATCAGCACCCTTTGAATTGTGAAGCCAGAGGCCCTCGTTGGAGACCTGCTACTGTTGCTTTGCTCAATAAGCTTGTTTCCACACTGACTTCTAAGTGTTTCGTCAACACAGTAGCAGAGATGTATAATGTTGGTCACTCAGTTTTGCAATTGTCCCCATGTCTTCTATAGACTGTTGGCACTCACGGTGCCCTCTTTGGTTTACAAAAGATGGTGATGCCTACAGCTGGTGGTCCTTCTGCTCTTTGGATTTTAAAGCCTCCAAGATGGTCCTTACCATGTGCTGTAGGGTCCGACCCCACTTCTAGGCTCAAGAGTCCTTGGAGGCATTGTGCTTGTTAAGGCTTAAATCTGTTTTTTTTTTTTTTTGGTTTTTCGAGACAGGGTTTCTCTGTGGTTTTGGAGCCTGTCCTGGAACTAGCTCTGTAG
>NC_022014.1:80463395-80471051 GCF_000317375.1 Microtus ochrogaster
CAGAGAAACCCTGTCTCGAAAAACCAAAAAAAAAAAAAATCTGAAATGTCCCCACAGGTTCATATTGAGTGCTTGTCCCCATCAGGTGGCACTATTTTGGTAGTAGATGAGCCCTGGCCGGGGCTGGGGTCATTAAGGGAGGGTTTTGAAGGTTCCTATTCAGGCCCTGGCTCTGGTGCTCTCTCTGTCGCCAGATCCACTGTAATATGAAGATTCTTTGCTACATACTCCTGTCTTCATGGTCACACGGAGATGGACTGGAACCCCTGGAAACAGTGAAATGAAATTAATCTTTCTCTCTTTGAGCTGTGCCTGCAAGCACTTGGTCACAGAGACGCAGTGTTGCCTGCCAGGTTCGGAGTGCAGCCGGCCGGAACCTGTGTTCACGGCGAGGCTGGGCGTCCTGTGCTGCAGCCACCAGGCTCAGCGAGTGCTGCGGCTTGCTTTGTATTTTGTGTAATATTTTGTGCCCTTAACAAATAAAAAATAAGGCTAGCTTGGACTACAGAGCGAGTTCCAGGACAGTCAGGGACAGACCAAGGAACCTTGTCTTGAAAAACAAAACAAAACAAAACACACACACACAAAAAAACCCCAACCAACCAACCAAAACAAAACAAAACCCCCCAAAAATAACAAAAATTGAAAAAAAAAAGCCTCCACACTGGGCCATCTGCCTACAGGGTCACATATCAGGAAAGACATTATGGCTCTAAACTGACAGAAAACTTCACTTTAGGAAATTTTTGGTTAAAATCTACTCACCAAGCTGTTGTGGGAATTCATTCAGCCAATAGCCTTTTGGGTACGGGCCCATTAGGGCGTGGACTGATAAGCGCTGTTGGGAAGGGAAGCTTGAAGAGTGCTCGCTCGGCTTGGGTGGTGATTGGAGTTCTGTTCATGGATTCCAGTGCCCGCAGATCAGAGGATCACTGCTCTCTACCCTTGTGGGTTTTTTTTTTCCCCAAATGAATATTTGTTATCCTTTATCCCATGCTCTCGTGGACTTCCTTAATTACGCCTACACCAAGTACGTTCAAAATGTGGATCAAGAGACGACCCTCTGGGCCATCAAAGGCTCCACCCTCTGGGCCTCGGTCCTCCTGCCTAGGCGTCGCTCCATCAAACAGATTTCCCAGCATGCTGTGTGGCAGAGCTCCTGCAGCTCTGGAGGGGCGTGAGCCTTTGACTTTGAAAGTATGGAGTTCCTGGCCACCGACCTCTACAGTCTCAGCGTCTACAGGTCACTTGGGAGAGGGAACAGATCGTTACATCTGCCTCAGATAAACCCAGTTTGCTGAAGAGCGCGCGCGAGAAAGAGAGAGAGAGGGAGAGAGCGAGCAGGTGGATCTTCAGTACTCGAAGTCAGGCTCTGGTTTTCCCCAGCCTGCTCTACAGGCTGGCCGAGGGGAAGGGAAGTCTCAGGCTAGCCCAGGGGGTATGGAATTCGCCTCCCAAAGCTCTGGCCCAGGCCTTGCTTGGCCCAGAGATACAGTAGAATGGTAAAGAGTATACAGAGGACCCTGACCCCAAGCTTGGCCTTCCTGACTTGGCTGACTTGAGGGGGTGGTAGAAGATCTGTCTGAGCTCTCCAAGGAACTTTCATTGGACAAAAACAGTGGGTTTGGTCAGCAAAGAATGATCTGGAATCTGGACACCATCCTGGCTGGGGAGGGGTGCTGGGTTGGACGTAGCAACACTTGCTCGGAGCCCTGGATTCCACACCTGTGCTAGTCTTGGCAGAACCTCTTTCGGGCGGAGTCAGCCGAGAAAGCTCCCCCCCCCCCACCAGGACTGAACTCCAACGCACCCTTGGTCAGCTTGGAAGGAAACAAAAAGTGAAAGTCCTTGCCTGGGGATGCCGTTTGCTCTTCTGCTGGAATGGGAGGAGGTGGGGGAGGCACGCTATCCAGGGAGCCTGTGCGGTACCAGGAGGCAGCTTTAGCTTTAAGCAGAGCCTGAGGGGAGTGGGGGAGGCTGCAGGCTCCGCTCTCTGTATATTCGCCTTTTTTAAATAAAAAGAATTCCCTTAAAAAATAAAAAAAAGAATTCCCTTTATTCTTAGGGTATGGGTGTCTTGCCTGCATGGTTGTCTGTGTACCACATGGGTTCAGTACCCATGGAGCTAAAGGGAGTGTTGATCTCCTGGGGCAGGAGTTATAGGCAACCATGAGACCCCACATGAGTGCTGGGAACTGAATCAGGTCCTCTGCAAGAGCAGCCAGTGCTCTTCACCGCTGAACCATCTCTCCAGTCCCTGTATATGTGTCTTTACATTAACACGAGAAGATTATTCAAATGGTAATAAATCTATATTACAGGGAAGCCCAACAGCTCCAGTGGCTATAAAAATTAATCCTTTATCCTAAATGTTACTAGGCGGCTTTTAAAATGAATTGATAGGCGGTTGGGCTCCCGGTTTGGGCTATTATTAGTAATTAGTGCAATCAACAGCATCATCCATAATATTTTCTCTCCTGGCTCCAGCCTCACCGGCCCCGCCCCTGTGGGTGTTGTGTTGGGAACTGGGTCTATGAAGTGCAGGGGCCAGCCTGGCCATAAACTCAAGGTCCTCCTCCCTCAGACTTCTAAGGGCTGGGAGTACAAGCCTGCACCGCCACACCCAGCTTTGAAAAACTGTATTTTATTTACTTATGTATTTATGTGTTTGTTGGTGGGGTCTGATGTAGCCCTGATTGGCCTAGAATGACTTTGTAGTTGAGGATAACTTTGAACTTCTGATCCTCCTGCCTTCCCTCCCCAAGTGCTAGGGGTGTAGCTAGCTACCAGCACTCCCAGATTTGAAAGGCAGTTCATTGCAGATGCTTGCTTGTTCTTAAGATAGGGCCTCGTGTGGCTGGGGCTGCCTTGGGGCAGGCTGTGCTGGCAAGGACAAGCTTGGGCTTCTCTCTGATCCCCGTGACTGTTTTCCAAGCACTGGGATTACCGCTGTACGCAGCACTGTGCACTAGCACGCCCACGTATGCAGCACTGTGCACTAGCACGCCCCACGTACCCAGCACTGTGTGCTACCACGCCCCACGTACGCAGCACTGGCTCTTAAACCTGAGGTTTTATTCACACCAGGTGAGCTCTACGCTACATTCCCAGTCCAGGGACTGTATTCCTGGAAACATTGTGATTTGTCTCTAGAGGGACCTGCTGAGTAGCTAAGAGCTCTGCCGTTTGTCTGGAGGGAGATACCCTAATGGAGGCTCCAAGGTGGGCTTCCGGGGGACCAGCGCACCCGAAATTATCTGGAAAAGGTGACCAGGAGCAAAGAGGACAGTAGTGTTTCCCCGAGGATCAGGCTGTTCCTCTCAATAGAGGGAATCCAGTGACGGAAGACAGGACGAACTGGGGTGCAGCATAATTGGAGGCGTGACTTTGACATCAGATGTGGAGATGCAGAGTTTGGAGTTTGCCGGGCTGGTTCCGGGCTTGCTTTGGTGCAGTGTTTCCCCACTCTGCCCCCTTCTCTATGGTGTGGAATGGTAATGCATTTTCTATGTCATTATACAGTGGAAGTGTGATCTGCTTTTTATCTGACTTTACAGGGGACTAGGAAAAAGACTGCATGAATCTGGGAAGAGACTTTGAACTTTGGACTTTTAAACGTTGTTGTGACTGTGATCAACTATGGGGACTTTTGAAATTGGACTAAATGCATTTTGCATTATGATATTGTTAAAGGTTTATGGGGGCCAGGGAGTGGGATGTGGTAGTTTGAATGTATTTGGCCCCCATAAGCTCATAGGAAGTGGCACTACTAGGAAGTGTGGCCTTGTTGAAGGAAGTACAGTCTTGTTGGAGGAGGCTGGATAACACGCCTTTAATCTAGACCTTGAGGCTGGAGGGCACACCTTTAGTCTGGGGCACACCTTCTGTTGGAAGTGTGTGGCCGAAGGGACAGACTTTGAGGTCTTTTTCTCAAGCTTCACTAGTGACAATCAGTAGACTTCCTATTTCCTGTGGTTTCTCTAGTACCATGCTTGCCCGCCCGCCTCCAAGCTCACCGCCATGATGGTGAACTGTAAGCGAGCCTCCTCAATTAAATGTTTTCTTTATAAGAGTTGCCGCCATGGTCATGGTGTCTCTTCACAGCAATAGAAACCCTAAGACGATCTTACTTTTCGAGACAGGGTCTCTCGCTGAATCTGTAGCTTCTGACTCGGTTAAACAGCAAGTCCTAGGGATCCTCCTGTCTCCACTTTCTTAGGGCCGGGATTACCGGTGTGGACTTTTGTCGTGGTGGTCGCTGTGACTCTAAACTCAGGTCCTTGTGGTGCTGTGTGGTAAATGCTCCACCGTTTGTATTCAGGAGGCTTCAGGGAGAACAGACTTCCTCCAAGCCTTTCCTCATCCAGGGGAGGGGGTGAGGGGCGAGGTCCTCAATGTTTGCTTTATCAATATTTAATGAGCGCGTAGTATGTGAGCTCCCTCCTTTCTCTGCATCCTGCAGCGGCTCTGCATCACCCTCAGCACAGCCTGAGCCTTACTCCGGTTTGTAAGGCCCCGCCTGGTCTGTGGCTCCTCCCTTGCACATGCCCTGCTGGGTGAGTCTGGGTTGTGCTGTGCTGAGGTCTGCCCGGACCTCACTTCCTCAGGTGTTTCTTCCCTCAGCTCCCTCGTGGCTGAGGTCCCTCACCCCTTTCTCACTTGCTTGTTCTTTCTGTCCTGAATCTACAGCTTCTCTGTGTGGCTCCTCCTACTAAACCAGTTGAGATATTTGGACATAGCCCGAGTCTGCCTGCGATAGCTTGGGAAACGTCCAGGGAAAGCCGGTGTGAGGGTCTTGCCATCCTCCTAGTGCTGGTGGACTCTGGCAATGCCGGACAGAATGAATTCCCTGCCACAGAAATGGCTCCTCTGTCAGGACGAGGCCAACGCCAGGTCTGTGCTGCAGGGTCCCGGAGCTCCCGGGTCCAGCCATCTCTGGGCTGCCCTTCTCAGACATGAGGCTCTCTCTTCGGTCCTTTCCCATCCTGCTTCCTCAGCCTAGCCACGGGGGTGTGTGGCTTGTCACTGGACGTGGACTTAAACTAGAAATCTCCAGTCCCGAGGCAAGTGAGCCTGACAGTGAAGTGGCCTCAGGGACCTTGATGGAGATGTTCACACCGTTCCAGCGCGGGCTGACCCTGCCGTGGGCACCTGCTGGGACCAATTAGAATCTCTCTGACGGGCCAGGGCTCATTTGCATAAACTCTCTTCCCCAGGACATTTTTTCCAAGAGGCTTCCCGCTCTGCGCTAATTAAAGAAGACTTCCAGTCTTCTCTGCCCATCAGGGCTCAGTCTGTGTCTCCAGCAGGTGCCCCACGTGGCCTCTACTCTCCACAGCTCCAGCTGCTCGGAATTGTTTGAGGGGTGCGCGCGCGCGTGCACGCACAAGCACGCGCTCGCTTCTTCCAAGACTCCTGCCACGCCCCAAGGCGTGGGATTGTCATCTGATTGGCGTTGCAAATCCAGTACCTAGTCTATATATGGTTTTTGTTCAATAAAGGAATTTTCTGGGGCTGAAGAGGTGACCTCCTCAAAACAAATGCTTCTTGTGTAAGCTGATCCCTGGCACCCGTGTAAAGGCCAGGCATGGTGGTACACGTCTGTGACCCCCCAGAACTAGGGGACTGGAGACAGATGGATCCCTGGAGCTCGCTGACCAGAGGGCAGGTCAGGTTCGATGAGAGACCCCATTGCAAAAGAAATAAAAAGACGAAAGGGCTGGAGAGATGGCTCAGTGAACAAGAGCACTGACTGCTCTTCCAGGGGCACTGGGTTTGGTTCCCAGCACCCACATTGTGGCTCCCAGTCAACTGTAACTCCGGTTCCAGGGAATCTGATGCCCTCTTCTGACTTCTTTGGGTACCAGGGATGTATGTGATACACATATATACATACAGGGAAAACAATACTCATTTATATAGAATAAGGAAAAGAGTAAGGGGGGAAAAGACTGAAGAAGACGCCCCCACCAGCCAACCAGTTGCTCCCATGGTTCCATGACCACACACACACACACACACACACACACACGCGCGCGCGCGCGCGCGCGCGCAGGGATTTCCTCATGGGATCCTCCTTCCCCTGGGTCCCATGAGATCCAGTCAGCATCAACCTGACCGTGTTTAACAAGCTGTCCAGCTCTGGCTAAACCGGCTCTCACTAGGAGGCCTCTTTGCCTTGTCCCAGGCCCTCCCCCACCACCCACAGGAGCTTACGGCTGAGCCGCGCAGTAAGACGTAAGTTCAAGGGGTTCAAGGAGAGGTTATTTCTATTTTTGGCAAGTTGAACGTCTGAAGAAAACCTCCCGGGAAGCTATGCGCTTAGGCTGGAGGTTAATGCCTGTCGATGGAGTCGCTCGAGTTTCCGTGAATCTTCATTCTTCTTTATTTCTGCAGAGGTTCGGCCATCCCAAGGTTAGGCTTGGGACAGAAGCAGGCGCCAACTGTAAAGGAAGGAAGGAGCCAAGGGTTGCTTTGAGATAGTCCCGGGAATTGATTTTGGGGGCTTGGAGAGGTTGTTGTGAGGAGGCTAGTGTCTGGGTCTGTACTCCAAGGCCAGCACATCCCAGCTCCCGTTTCTCGGAGGTCCTTGCCTACAGGTATGGACTTGGTGATTTCAAGGCACTGATGGCCCCAGGGACTCAGTGAGAGGTACTATACCTCTGTCAAAGCAGAGGGTTCCCAGCGCTGCAGGAGACGGGCTTCCGCATTTCGATGGTGTGAACAAACTTCACTCGCCCACGAGAGGAGTCACAGACACTCTGATAGTTTAGGGATGGATTCCAGAGGTTTCTGTCTTTCTAGGAATCCCAGCCTAAAGAGCGGGGGCAATTCACGGAGTGGCCACGGGGTGGCAGTATGGAATCAGAAGCCCTGCTGGCATTGGCTGACCATTAGTCTTAGTTTGAGATTTCCAAGCTCCTGGAAGCCGAGCCTGCAGCCCCGTGCTGGCTCCGCCAGAGCGCTCCCCTAATTTAATCGCCTGACCACCGAACTGGGAACAAGCCTATACCATCCTTTCAGCCCGGGCAGTTCCTACTGTTCCGAGGCTGTCAAGTTGTTGGGTAGCTGGGCTGGGAACATGCTGATAAAACAGTTAATTTCTATTTGCTGTTGCAGCGTAATTGGATGAACATGAAAGCAATTAAATATTAAAACATACAAACAAATAACCAAGTCACCGTAATTAGCCAAAGTTTGATCACTGTCATATTTATTTAGGGAGAGGTGATATGTCTCAGCAGGTGACATTTTAAATACCCGGGGCCACTCTGGGGCTGTCTTTGGAGAATGCCGGATTATGTAGGGAGAATTTAATTAAACCCTGCTGTAAATCAGCTGTGATGACAAGGGAATGACAGCCACATGTTGAAAAGAGAATTAGTCCACAGCAAGGGATATTAATTAACTCTTTTTCTGAAGGCCTCTGGCACAGAGTGGCATTCAAAAAAAAAAAATTCAGCCCTTTGACGCAGAAAGAGGACCGTGCCTGCTAGTTTTACAACCATCATCATTATTTATGGATTGAGTTTCTTCAATAGTCGGTGTGTCTAATAGACACATACCATACACCGGTATTAGACAGTTCTCTGCTAGGAGTTCCCAATGCAGTGTGGGGGAGTGCTGCAGGGAGAGGGTTGTGGGGGAGGGGGAATG
>NC_022014.1:80472166-80475684 GCF_000317375.1 Microtus ochrogaster
ACAGCATAGAGCAAGGCCAGTTCACAGCATAGAGCATAGAGCGGGGTCAGTTCACAGCATAGAGCAAGGCCAGTTCACAGCATAGAGCATAGAGCAAGGCCAGTTCACAGCATAGAGCATAGAGCAAGGCCAGCTCACAGCATAGAGCATAGAGCAAGGCCAGTTCACAGCATAGAGCGGGGCCAGTTCACAGCATAGAGCATAGAGCGGGGCCAGTTCACAGCATAGAGCATAGAGTGGGGCCAGTTCACAGCATAGAGCATAGAGCAAGGCCAGTTCACAGCATAGAGCGGGGTCAGCTCACAGCATGTGGCCTCTCTGGATATTCACACCCTCTGGGGTGCACAGACCAGACCTTCTCCCCTTACTGACTGTTAGAAGTCAGTCAGAGTGGCGGGTTTGAGAGAGGGCTTGGTGCGTGTTTACTTTCAGAAATAAGAGAGGAGAGGGTTTCTTGACACAGGGTGGGTGATGTTTGGGCCTTGGTGGAGCCTCTAGGTGGGAGACAGATTAGGAGGTGACAGCATCCTATCAGGGAAATTGTGACAGAGCCTAAAAGAGAGGTTTCCCTTTTTAAAATGTTTTTTAAATTCAATCAATCAATCTATCTATCTATCATCTATCTATCTACTTTGAAACAGGGTTTCTCTGTCTAACAGTCCTGGCTGTCTGAACTCTGTAGACCAGGCTGGTCTCCAACTTAGAAATCATGTGCACCATCACCACCACCAGGCTTAGGTTGTTTGTTTTAAAACCACTTTAAAAAAGAAATTTAAAAAATTGAATTATGTACATGTGTGCAAGTGAGTGCAGGTGCCTGCAAGTCTAGGTTCCTGTGAAGCTGGAGCCACCTCTTGTGGGTGCTGGGAACATAGGAGCCAAAGGGGAAACAAATTTGGCTCCTCTGTGAGAGCCGTGTACTCCCTGAGCACCCTGCCATCCCTCCAGCTCCCTGGGTTGCTTTTTAAAAGCTTTTTTATTACAGCGGCAGAAAGGAAGTGAGGACCAGGGAGGGGACATCTGTGATCTGACAGTGGCCGCATGCCTCTGGGCCAGCAACTTTAGTTTTCCAAGCTTCTTGGCATCAGTGAATCTGAAATAATTCCTGGGGCCACGGAGCCTGCCGGACGTCGCTTCATTAAACATGGAAGGGCAAGGCTTACAGGTGTAGAAGGGTGCGCGCATGGTCCGGGAGCTGTGGACAACTCCGGGATGCTGGGCTCCAGATCTCTGAGATTGCCTCACCTTTCTGAGGACGAGATGAAACACAGCCAGAGAGACTCATCCTCCTGGGCAACAGGGCTTCTGTCCATCCCTGTAGCAGAAGAAAGGTCAGGACAGTGGTGACAGCCCCTAAGCAAGAACGAGGCAGCCACCAGGAGAACCCTTCGCTCTGAGTGGAGGGAGAGCACGCGCTTCTGTGCTTCGGGGCTTCGCAGACAGTTTCTTAAGCAAACATTAGAGTTTATTTATCTCGGGTCAAACTGCTTAGAGGTCAGAGGGCTGGTGACCGATTTTCATTTGCAGCGAAGGAGTCAGGAGGTCATGTTTTCAGGAGCTTGGGTGGCCCCCTGTGGGCGGGGGATGGAGTTCGGCTCACGTCGGTCAGACCTCAGTCTTCTGCCGTTGGACTGGGAAGGTGCGCATGAGCGGAAGGACAGGACAGGTTGCTCTAAGTAGTGCCCAGCACCATGTGGGCACCTTACAGTAGACACTCAGCTTGGATCTCTCTTCTTCACCCACCACCCCTGCCATGTCCATCTCCCCCCATACTTTTCTCACCCAAGTTACCACCAATCACAGGCGCCCTTTCATATCTTTCTCAGCCCTGGTGGATGGCCCCCGAAGATGCTGGCACGGTGAAAATGCCTTCTGTAATCTCCTGTCTCAGGGTTGTCCCCAAGCCTTAGGCAGACACAGTAGGGTCTGCAGGGGACAGTGATGGGGTGAGGCTGGGGAGATGGCTCCCTCCTGCTGATGAAATTGGCTTGACATGGGGCAGAGGGTGAAAAGGTTGGATATAAAGTTTAGAGGTTACAATTGTGAGACGTCATTGAAAAAATGACTCGAGCCAGTGTTTGTGAGGCGGAGGCATGAAGATGGCAAGTTTGGAGCTAGCCTGGGCTACGTGAGACTGTCTCAAAGCAAAACGATGCAATGGTGGCGCACACCTTCAGTCCCAGCACTCGGGAGGCAGAGGCGGGTGGGTGTCTGGGTCTGAGGTCAGCCTGGTCTGCAGAGTGAGTTCCAGGCTAACCAGGACTACCCGGAGAAACTCTGCCTCAAAAAACTACAAAACAACCACAGAGCATAGCCTGAGTGGGGTTACCTGACTGGTCTTACTGCCCTGACTTTTTTCATGTGTCCTCTTTGTGGATTGTAAGGCATGAGGTCTTACCGTTCATTTTGTAATAAAAAGTACTTTGAGTAGTGTGGCTATACCAGGGACGAAGAAGAAACACTGACCCATTAGCTAGGACAAGAGTCTAGTTAGACTCTGTGGATCTAGAGATCCTTTCACCTCAACCAGGAATTTAGAGTAGAAAATCACTGACTCCAGCTGCCTAAAGACCTCCAGACGCAAAGCGGTCTTATGCCCAGTGAGCATGCATGTGAATCCACAGGCAGTATTTGTTGAGAAACAGATACTGTAAGCAGAAAGGATGACCAGACCCAGATGATGAGTAAGATTGTAGCTACCTTTGCAGCTGATGCCAATATTCAGTGGCTAAGAACACTGGCTGCTCTTGCAGGGGACCTAGGTTCAAATCCCAGCAAACACATGTGCCCCAACCATTATTTATAACAGCAGTTCCAAGAGATCCGACGCCCTCTTCTGGCCTCTGCGGGCACTGCATGCATGTGGTGCACAGCATTAATGACTCATACACATAAAATTAATATTAACAATTTTTCTAGTTGTGCTAGTAGGTTTGCTGTGCATCTCAATGTGGGTTTTACCCCTCCTGTTGTAGTTTCTTTGAGACAGGGTCTCACTCTGTGGCCCAGCCTATGCAGCTCAGGCTGGCTTCAATCTCAAAGCATGAAGGCAGGAAGGCTGCCTCAGTCCCAAGTGCTGGCTTAACTGGTGTGAGCCTCTGCCCCGCTTCTTGCTATTGGCCATCAGGTTTGTCCCCACAATACCTAATGGCATTGGGCAGACTTGCATTGTTGCCACCTGTATTTCTTTTTTAATGAAATATGTCTTTTCAAATCTTTTGCCAACTTTAAGCCTGAGTTTTTATTTGTTGTTACTATTTTAGAAATGTAACCCAGGCTAGCCTAGAAATCACCATGTAACCCAGGCTAGCCTAGAAGTCACATGTAACCCAGGCTAGCCTAGAAGTCACGTGTAACCCAGGCCAGCCTAGAAGTCACTGCGTGACCCAGGCCAGCCTAGAAGTCACTGCGTGACCCAGGCCGGCCTAGAAGTCACTGCGTGACCCAGGCCAGCCTAGAAGTCATGTGTAACCCAGGCTAGCCTAGAAGTCACGTGTAACCCAGGCCAGCCTAGAAGT
>NC_022014.1:80475784-80482493 GCF_000317375.1 Microtus ochrogaster
CCTAGAAGTCACGTGTAACCCAGGCCAGCCTAGAAGTCACGTGTAATCCAGGCCAGCCTAGAAGTCACTGCGTGACCCAGGCTGGCCTAGAAGTCACTGCGTGACCCAGGCTGGCCTAGAAGTCACTGCGTGACCCAGGCTGGCCTAGAAGTCACTGCGTGACCCAGGCTGGCCTCTAATTCTTGGCCATCCTCCTGCCTCAGTGTCAGTCTCCCAAGTGCCAGATTACAGGAATGTGTTGTCAGGCCAAGCTCCTCATCTTACTAAATCGTAAGGGTTGTTTCCATGTCCTGGATTGAGTTCTCGAGCAGATTTGTTTTACAAGTATTTACCCACACTTGGGGCTTATTTTTAATCTTAAACTCTTCAAAAGCAAAAAGACTTTTAATCTGAAGATCAGTTTATAGCTTGGAAACCTTACACAATGTCCTTCTTTGCTTTGGGGGCCCTTAGCGCTTGGTGTGTGTGTCTCACTGGCTCTGTGTTCACACCTGGGGTCGCTCACCGAGGTGTGCGTCTCACTGGCTCTGTGTTCACACCTGGGGTTTGCACGCCGAGGTGTGCATCTCACTGGCTCTGTGTTCACACCTGGGGTCAGCGATGACCTGAGATGAGCTTGCTTCATTGTTGTATTAGGATTTTCTCTGCCACTTTATTGTTTAAGCAGGTGGACATCCTACCACCTTCCTGCTGCCATGTCATGAGAATGCTGTTCTTTCCCCAGTGGACTGTCTTTATTCCTGTGTGGGGAAAGAAACTGCTGCTGTAGCTTTGATATCTGGCTTACTAGTTAGTGATTCTTCCATAATCTGTTTGGAACACGTTTGTACTTTTTTGTGGTCCATTTTTTCTTTCCCCGCTTGGATCCTGGATCCAGCTGCTGGGACACACACCGCCGATGTTGTTGGGGTCAGGTATTCTCGTTTCAAACCTGAGTCCTCTGATTACAGCTGCTACCTGGGAAAGTTAGGAAAAGTCCTGGGCCTGATGAAGCTGGACCAATGGCTACTGACCCAGCCTGGCCACAGCTCAGCCTACTGGGTACCAGGTATGTAAATGGAGGTGTCAGCCTCTGGGGTGGTGTGCTCATCTGGGGTAACAACCTTGCCACAGAGATGAGTTCTTCCTGGGTGTGGAGGGGAGAATGGGAAAGGGGACCGAAGGGAGGAGGAGAGGGACAAGGAACCAACACTTGAGTGAGGAAAAGAGAAAGAATGGCAGTAGGAGGTGGAGGGGGAGGGAGGGAGGAAGGGAGAAGGGATGGGGAGGAGAAACGGGAAAGGAGGGCAGGGCACAGGCACTCACACCCCACCCGCCTTGTCCTCTGGTACCCTGATCAGCCGCTGTTAAAAATAGAACCCGCTCCTTGCACAGATTCTCAAATGACACCCACCAAGTGCCCATTAACTCATCAAAGTGGCGATTCCAAATTGATTATCTCGAGTGTAAGACATAATAACATGTTCATCATGGGAAGTAATTAGCGGTGGAGTGGCCCGGTGGCTTGCCGCTACCGCCTGGTGCCAGCTCACGACCCGCAACCGGCTGAGCTGAGCGGAGTGGCCAGTCATGTTCAGGGGACCAGGCCATGGGGTGGCGTAGGGGGTACTTGTCCCTGCTTCCCCCCCCCCGCCGCCAGCCTGCAGGGACAGGCAGGACTCCGTGGAGCTTGCTTGGATGTGGATTCCGGGCCCTTCCAACTGGCTGAGCTTGGGATGCGGGGCCCTGCACAGTTGCCTTGGAAACGGAGCAGCTCCACTGCATTCCGCTGACAGGCTCCCCACGCACCCCCTTCCCGCGCCCTGCGGGAAGACCAAGTGCTTCCGAAGCGCCCTTCTCCGAGTCCCAAACTTGGGTCAGTGCCCATCCACTTGGTGAGGCAGATGAAGATAATGCTGGAGGGGAGTGTCTCTGGGAGAAGACTCCCAAGGGTTCGCGGAGCAGGCAGCTTGTCAATGGGGGCAGGGATCTGGAAGCACCCTGCCGTCCTTTGGAGGGGGGCTTTGGTCCTGCTCTGTGGCACTGCTCAGCCTGTTCTGTCCTCTTCCCCTGATCTCTTTGCCTTGGATCAGGAACCATTCGGAGGAGGCTGGGCTCACCCTGGTGTATGTTGGAGGGGGTCCCCAAGCCCCCTCAAGTCTGACAAGCTCGTTTCCTGCTGGGCTCTCTGCTGAGTTGCTCTCCAGGGGGCACTGCATGGCCTGAGGTCACATGGGCAGGCCGTGCTGGGAAAGCACCCTCTTTGTGGGCAGCCCCCTTCTTCGCTCCTTCAGAGACCTAGCATGTGCCAGTTTCTTCAGAGCTGTTCTCCTGGAGGGCTTCTTGTCCTTTTTGGCTAAGAGAGAGAGAGAGCGAGAGCGAGAGCGAGAGCGAGAGCGAGAGCGAGAGCGAGAGCGAGAGCGAGCGAGAGAGAGAGAGAGAGAGAGAGAGAGAGAGAGAGAGAGGAGAAAGTGGATGCGGAAAGCTCTCTGCAGAGCTAAGATGGGTCACATGGTAGGAACTGGACTGCTTTACTAAGTGGCCAGGAAGGGCCACTCTGCGAAGGTGACATTTAAACTGAAACTCGGAGACAGAGAACCAGGAACCAGTGCTATGAAGGAATTGGACGAAGAAACTTCCAGACAGAGAAATGATAAGACCTCAGGGGGCCGTCCAGGTTGGTACATCGGGGCAGAGGAGGTCTCTGGGCGGCAGGGAAGAGGTGAGGGTGCAGAGCCCCCGGCTCTCCAGTGAAAGGAGCTTGGGTCTGTTTCCAGGGACCATGGGAGGCTTGGAAGAGTGACCTGATGTGATTAAAAACATGTTTAGTTTTTTAAAACAAATAAATTGCTTAGTATATTTAGTTATTATGTGTGTGCGCATGTGTGTGAACAGCCTGCACACAAACGTGTCCCGCCGTGAGCATGTGAAGTCAGAGGATAGCTAGCAAGAGTCGCTTCTGTGTTTTCCCTAAGTGGGTCCTGGGGATGGGATTCGGGTCATTGGATTTGATGGTAGGTGCCTTTACCCCAGGAGCTGTCTCACCAACCAAAGGTAGGGTCTGTTTATTTGTTTGTTTTGTTTTTTAATCGTGGTGAACAGTACATGACTTAAAGATGACCATTTTAATCACTTAAAAATATTAAATGACTTCAAATGCATTCAAAGTAATACTAGCTAACACCAGAGCCTCCTCAACTTCCTGCACTGAAAGTCTGTCTCTATTAAACACCGACCCTGTCTCTCTGGCCCTCCCTGCCCCTGGTTTCTGGCAGCCCCCACGCCACTCATCTGAATTCAATGACTTCTGGGAGTCTAAAGTGGACCCTCCAGCCTGTGCCCCTTGTCACTGGCTCACAGGAGTCACAGAAGGACCTGGGTGGAATGGCCCCGAGGTCCATCCATGGGGCAAGGATTGGGACTTACAACCTGTTTCTTTGTTCACTTATCTGAGATGGTAACCCTCCTGTCCCAACCTCCTGAGTCCTGAGTTTTAGGAGGGGAACACGACCACACCACAGCCAGTTTACATAGTTCTGATGTCCAAACCAAGACTTCATGCAAACACTCTATCCACTAACCCACATCCCTAGCCCACAATCCCATTTCTCCTAAAGTTGATACCCACATCTGTTCCGGACACTGGTCACTAAGCACATTTGACCTGTACTGTCTGTGCCTGAGAACCTGCAGCCTGGCCTGATCTCCACCCTGGGAACAGAACCTCTCTGAGGTCTGTCACATTGTCCTTCTGTAAACTGGATAGACAGCAGTGGCTGCTTCACAGGGATGTGGAACCCACCGAGACATCGGACCCCGGAGCTCAGAGCGGAGATAAAGTGGAGTGCGCAACAAATTTGCAGTCTCCCAGAGGAGAGCGGATGATTGACACACGTGCCCCCCATCCAATCAGGTAAGGCCTTGGGTAGCCTTCTTGTACCCTAGGCTCTGGCTCCAGCAGCCTCTCCAGTACACAGTGGTCTCTGCTGTGGGAGCATCTCCTCCTGAGGATTTACATTTTCAGCTGGTGTGGGGGTTAGGTAGAGTGGAAGTTCCCAGCTGGATCACAGTTCAGAGGGACCAAGATATCTCACTGAGAGGTGGAAGGAGACGGCCAGCTTTAATTAGAGTGGCATGCCCCTTGGAGGATCGGGGGGGAGGGGAGCTATTTTTTTTATATTTGTTTGTTTGTTTGTTTATTTATTTATTTATTTATTATGTATACAATATTTTGTCTGTGTGTATGGCTGCAGGCCAGAAGAGGGCACCAGACCCCATTACAGATGGTTGTGAGCCACCATGTGGTTGCTGGGAATTGAACTCAGGACCCTTGGAAGAGCAGGCAATGCTCTTAACCTCTGAGCCATCTCTCCAGCCCCTGGGGGGAGCTTTATACCTTCGTGCACACACACACACACACACACCCCTCCAGGCCTTTGAGAGTACAGTAGGAGAAGCCTCAGGATGACTCATGAAGGGGAGGGGCTGCCCAATTGTGGAAGATGGCGGTTCTGCTTCTCTCTGGGTTTGGACGTCAGCACCCTTTGTCCACCCTGCCGGAAACTCTGAGGGGTAGTGCGCTCTAAGTTCAAAGGGAGGCCCCAGTTCATCACACAGATACGGGCAGCCTCCTCCAGGCTCAGTACCACACCCAGCACTTGGTCCTGTTTTCTCAAGCCTGTGAGGCAGCTGTTGTTATCCACCCATTGTACAGAAGGAGAAAATGAGACCCAGAGAAACTGTCATGTCCAGTAAAGGCAGGGCACGGATCAGATTGTCTGGCTCCAGGGAGCTGCTCCTGTGCCCTCTACTGTAGAAAGACTTCTTCTCTGGGAGCCTGGTTAGAATATCCAGACCTTTTGCCGGCTCCTGACTGTCGGGGACACCCCTAAGCACCCTCCCGTGCTCCGGAGCTGGTGATTCCTCCGAGCAGCTATCAGAGAGAACTGTCTTGCCAATGGTGCCAGTGACCTGGTTCCATTACCTTCACCTCTAGGTGTCACCCTCACCTCCAGGTGTGTGCCAGCCTTCTTCAGAGACAAAGGGCTTGGGCTTCAGGAAGCAGCAGCTGTGGTGGTGACAGAGTGGGAGGAGGTGGGGCGGTGGAGGAGAGGAGGAATAAGGGGAGACAGGGGAGGAGGGAGGGCGGGGAAGGAAGGGAGGAGGGCAGGAGAAGAGGAGGAACTGGAGGGGCGAGGTCCTCAGATCAGCTTCAACCTGGCCTCATGCATCAGCCCCTTGCTAAACATTGCACACACACCCTGCACACACCCACCTTGCACACACCCACCTTGCACGCACACACCTTGCACACACACCCTGCACACACCCACCTTGCACACACACACCTTGCACGCACACCTTGCACACACACCTTGCACACACACCTTGCACACACACCTTGCGCACACACCTTGCACACACACCTTCCACACACACCTTGCACACACACACACCTTGCACACACACACACCTTTTAGCTCCCCTATGAAACTATCTTCTATCCTCCCATTTACAGGTCGGGAAACTGAGGCCCTAAAGGGTAAATGGTCTACTCAAAGTCAAGGTAATTATGGAGATGGGGCTGGGATCCACCTGGCCATGCCCAGACCAGACCGTTCCTTCTTCCCCTCAGCCACGCTGCCTGCCAAGGGTCGCTCTCACAGACAGAGGTTGTTTCTGGGCTGCAAACAGATGGGACCCTAAGAGGGCCAGAGGACATCTCTGGAGGGTTCAGCAGGTCTCTTCCAGGCTGGAAGTGATGTTCACATCGTTGGGTCACAGGATGAGCAAATCAGTGTATCAAGAATGGAAGCCAAGCTGAGCCCAGGTCTCTAGAGCCATGGATTCTGCTCTGCATCTCCTTACGCCCTGGTCACTCACAAACCCCGTTCACTTTCTGCTCTTTGTGTAGCTGTTGGTTCATGGGAAGCCTGTGCCCCCTCTCTGCAACTGTGGGCTCATGAGGGGTCACCTTCATATCCCATGTTTCCTCAGAGGAGAAAGGATCTGGGGTTCGTCTATGAGTCACCTCTTCCCTCCTGTCTCCGCTGGCTGCAGCTTGGTCTCAGATGTTCTTTTCTCCCACTGCCTGAGCACCAGTTCCAGCTACACGCTGCTCCTATGACAATGGGAGGCCCGGAGGACCAACCAGGACGGCCTGGGTGCCTCCCACCTTGCTGAGTCCTGAGTTTGGGCTGTGCATCCTCTGCTCACGCCTCTGTGGGGAAGAGGTCGTGCAGCTGCCTATCCTGTCAGGTCCATGTGCATTTGTCCCCAGGTGGCTGTGCCCCAGCAACTCCAGGCTCCTTGGAGACGAGGCTTGCCAGTATCTCAGAGGTGCTTGACAAATACTAGTGATCCTTTGAGCGTGTACCCAGGTCGAGCATAGCGCCGTCATATGGTCATGTTATTTTTGGTTCTTAGAGGACCGCCCCATACTGGTTCCCATAGTGGCTGCCGGCAGGGACACCTGTAAGCATGTTTACTAGGGACTCACAAGAGTCAAGTTAATGAATTGGCCTAGATGCCCATCACCAGATGAATGGATAAAGAAAATGAGGTGCAGACACTGGACTTTGTTCAGTCATAAAGGAGAGAGAAATTATGCCATTTGCGGGGAAATGGATGAAACTAGAAACATTCTCATGATGACATAGGCCAGTCTCAGAGAGACAAATAATATGTGCCCTCTCAGATGGGGAATCTAGGTTTTGAAAATGTGTGCACG
>NC_022014.1:80483194-80514846 GCF_000317375.1 Microtus ochrogaster
ATGTTGAAAATAGAAGAGAGAATGACTATTTGAGAAGGACACCAATAGGAACAGGGAGGGGACAGGAGAGGGGGATGGGGTAAACCTGGGCTCTTTTCCCTACCCACATGACTAGAAACACCATAACAAAGCCCATCGCTTTATGCTATGGATACATGATAATAAAAAGAAAAAACATTCTGTCTTATACAAATTAAAAAAAATCCCACTCATGTTTTCCATGCTGTTCTGGTAGCCGGGGTGGCTGCTGTGAACCTTTTAGCGGTTGCTCCCATGTGAGGGAGCCAATTTTCACACGTCTTGGGTTCTCTGGGATCTTGCTCTACATGGGAACTCAGATCCAGCAAGATGTAAACATTACAGAGTTGGGGTTTCCCCAGCCCCGCTGCACAGCCTCCTGCAGAACAGACCGTCAACAGGACTCAGCAGGGTCGAGGAAGAGCTCCCCCACCCCATCCTCATCTCTCTCCTCCACCTGTTTTTCTCTTTACCTCCACTGAGTGTAAATCCCCCACCCAAGGTCCTCCCCACTTCTACACTGATTTACACGCTGCTCTCGGACCCAGATAGAGCCTGATGTGTCCATGCCTGAGTCAGCCTTGCGTGAGCCACAGCCTTTGGGTTTGGGGACCCAGCATGAACAGTGGTGGCGGCAGGTCCTGGAGGATGAAGATAACGTGTGATAAGCAGGTGCACCCCTCCCTCTGTCCCCTTGGATACCCGATGTTCTTTATGGCCTTGCTCAGGTAGATCATTAGTACCATAAATTTTCTTATCTCCGATGCTTTTCCAATTACGGGTAACAACAGGAAAGCTGCCGTTGGCATCTAAAAGGTCACTAAGACATAGAGCCATTTGGGAAGGGGTGACACGTGACTGGCTTGTGTAAATCTCTGTAAGTTTTATGCACAAGTCAGGACAGAAATGTAAGTGAGATTCATAAAATATATCACGATTTACAGGTTTTCAGTGGATGAATGTGGGCTCTTCTCTGGCTGTTTGTGTGGGAGTTTGAATTGTTCTCTCCCGGTGTTTCACACACAGCTCCTGGACAAAGCCCCTGAAAGTGACTAGTGACCTCCTGGGGACACGATGATGATAACTGGTGAGATAGGATGTCTGGGAAACCCTGGCTTCCTGGGAACACCTAAGACCCATGTGTGTGTAGCTCTAGCCAGCCATTGCTCCCCTCCGAGTGCACTGGCCAAGACAGGCTTCCCTCTTCGTGCTCAGCAGCTCTGTCATGCAGTTGTTGTGGGTGGCTCTGTCCCATAGGGCTAGGGTCCATATCTGCCTTTTCTCAGGGGCTTCTTCTCCGGCCCTTCCCAGCTGTCCTCTGAGAGATGTTGCAAAGAAGGTTCAGGGCTGGAGCTGCAGCACCTTTGCAAAGCCCTAGGTTCACCCTGAGCATCTCATAAGCACATAAACAGAGCATGGTGGCACACACTGCTAACCCCAGCACTGGGGAGGTGAAGGCGGGAGAATCAGACGTTCTGGGTCCTTCTTGGCTACAGAGTGAGCTTGAGGTCCACCTGGGCCACACTGTTTCTACACTGCCTCTAAACATAAAAATGACAGAGAAAGTTCAGGGTGCATTTGCTGATGCCAGGAAGATCAGGGGGCTGTGGTTCCTATCTCAAGGGAGCTGGCCTAAAACAGCAAGTGACCTGTGCCCTAGCTAGTCCTCCTTCCTCTGTATTTGGTTGACAATACCAACAGAGCCAGTAGGATGTTGTGCTTATAACACACAGAGGGACTGCTTCCTCGGGCCGTGACGTGGTTCCTTTATCCATTCTTCCGCATTTCCTCACCTGACTCTGAAAACCACAGGAGTACAAAGGCTCCAAACAACCCAGTCCCATAGTCCTGGGTTCAAGTCTCCACACAGGTACTTGTGATTTGCCTGACGTGGGGCTCAGCATCCTTGTCTGTACAGCAGAGATGATGGTGCTATTGTTTTTGTAGATGCCTTGGGTCTTAAGTAGAAGAGGGATGAGGTCCTTGGGGCGGGGCTTGTCACACCTGTTGCCAGGCAACCCAGCCCTGCGATGGAGGTGTGCATAGCTGGGACCCTGAACTTCCCCTTCAGTTCCTGCTTCTTCTGGGTTAGTCTCTGTGGTGGGTGACATTGGCTGCCAGATTGGCAGGACCTAGAAGCGCTTGGGAGACAAAATTCTGGGCATGTTTGGGGCATGTTTGCGAGGAAGTTTCTAGACTGGCTTAATTGAGACCCCTGCCTCCGGCCCTGAGCATGGGTGATGTCATCCCTTGGGCTAGAGATTGGAAATGCACAAAGAGGAGTGTGACCCAAGCACCAGACTTCATCCTTCTCTGCTCCCTGACTTCAACTGTAGCCTAACCAGCTGCCTCATGCTCTTGCTGCCAGCCAGCGGTGACTTCCCCATCCTGATGGATGGGTGCTTCGAAGTGCGCGCAAGCTAAGATCTTCACCCCCACGGGAGGAGTTTTTTTGATCGGGTGTTTTATCATGGCAACAGATTTGCTGTGGTCTGCCGAGGTGAAATCAGAACACGTTGGGAAGCAGCTAATGGTACCTAGCACATAAATACAAAAATAGCAGTCATCCCCCGGAGTCCAGGAGCCATGCTGCTGCTCGCTCCCTGCCCTGGACCCTCCCTGCGGCACTCAACACAGCCCTGGATGTGCAGTGGGCCCTTCTTATTCCCCATGCTCGGACCCCCTGCTCCCCCCTCATCAAGGCAGTGCCCCAAGGCACCGGAGGGTATGGCAAGAGAGCGCAAAGCCCCGCGATCCCGGCGTGAGAGGACACCATTTTCACCAGAGACGAGATGGCCATCTGGACAGCTGCCTGTTTTCATACCCAGCTCATTCCAGGGGGGCAGCTGGGTTTCCACTGTACGTACCGACCCAGCTTTCTCCCCTGGAACCACAGTTTCTCACCCTCTGCTCTGACACAGTGGAATCTGGTCTGCTTCACCTTCGCTGGAGATGGATTGAGGGGACCCCCTGTTCCTGGAGCTTCTTTTCCAGGACGGAGGCACAAAGGCTGGCCTCCAGGTGCAGCAGACCTACGAGGGGCTGGAAGCTGCTGGGCAGGGCTGTTCCTCACCTTGAGAAGGGCAGAGAGGAAGCAGGGATTGGCTTAGGATGACAGGAAAGAGTGGGAAGGTGCATGGGACAGAGAGAGTAGCGTCTTGGTGTCATTTCTCTTCACTATTTTCCCCCACTTCAGAGTTCCGCTATGGGACTGGAGCAGTGGGCATCTTTGAGTCTCATGCTGTCCCCTGGGTGAAGATTCCCAGAGGCAGAGGGGATAATTATGAATTTTCTGGTCTACAAAGATCCTCGCTGTCTGCAGAGTGCTCAGTTGGCTTTGTTCTGCTGTTCTAGGTGAGAACGCAGGGTTACAAACTTCCTTTGCCATGGGATGAAAATGAGACCATCCCCTCCCCAACTGACTTCTTCCTTTTCCTGTTCCTCTTCTCTGGTGTTTTGTTTTGAGACAGGGTCTTGCTACATAGTTCAAGCTAGCCTGGTGCTCATTATATAGCTCAAGCTGGCATTAAACTCACAACAATCCCCCTGCCTCCAGTCCTAAGTGCTAGGGTTGCGGGTGTGCCCCCCCTCAGCCCAAAATGACCTTTCCTTTTACATGGAGGAAGCAGGTGGGGGCGAGTCATTCTCTGGTCCTCTCTCCTAACCGCAGCAGCGGGGTTGGCTGTGTGCTTCTGCAAACCATTGCCTTCCTGGTCAGTCTCTTCTCTGCATTTGGGAGGGGTGGGGGAAAAAGCTGGAGTTTTGTGAAGGTCACACAAGGGCTGTGGGACCTGGGAGCCTCTTCGCACTGTGTTTCCAGGCATGAGATAAATAATTATTCTCCCACTGTTCTCCCTGGCATCCCCAACAGAGGCCTAAAAGCCGTGAGTCTTTCTCATCAGGAAATAGACCTCTAGAATTTTCTGTGACCCAATGACTTCTCTTAAGGCTCAGGTCCACCACAATGTCACCCTGGGGACCAATGTCACATGGACCTCTGAGGGCCACAGCGTCCAAACTTTAATAGTTTCCTTTTATGGAGATGAAGAGGGTTTGGGGGCTGGGAGTATGGCTTTGTGGCAGAAGGTGTGAATGTCTTGAGTTCTGTCTCCAGCACTGAGAAAAGAAATTTCCAGAACAAGATAGGAGTGCTGGTTCTCCAACACTGGGATTGAACTAAACAGCATTGAATTACCATTTTCAGAAATATTGTTTTGAGATAGATAGGGTCTTGCTATGTAGCCCTGACTGGCCTCAAACTCTTGGAAACCCGCCTGCCTCTGCCTCCTGAGTGCTGAGATGAAAGGCGTGCGCCACCACACCTGGCTAAAATGGCTGTTCTTCTGCCATGCTGTTTTAGCCTTGCATGTGCACATCTGAGACTCCAGAGGACCCGGGGAAGGGCTCTGAGCCAGGGAATGCTGGGGTAAGGGATAAAGAGCATAGTTTTTCTTCTTGCTTTCTCTAGCTCAGCAATAGAGGTTGGAGAATAATCCTGCACCCTGGCTGAGTCACCTTGGGAACTGTCTGGACAGACCAAAGCCCAGGTAACAAGCTGAGTCTCCTCCTCTGCACCCATTGTCACCCAACGCCCAGGTCCTGCCACCCAGAGGCAATGCTGTTAGTAGCCCAAGTGCAGAGGAACTGGCAGCCGGGTCAGACGGTACTCCAGGAAGCCCTTCTGGTGTGTGGCAGGCTCACAGACCTCAGTTCTGTCCAGTCTCCCCTCTGTGAGCCAACAGGCTTGTCTGGCTCTTCCCCCAGCAGGTGCAGCCCCTAAGATGGCTTTGCGTGTGGCCTACAGAGGGAGAAAGGAGGCTGCCAGCGGCCTGCATCCTTGGGCCTTTCAGCACTAACTGGTGCCTTCACCAGTTCCTTTGTCCCCGCCTCACCTCAGAGCTCCCTAGCTGCCTTAATTCCACTGTGGACTGGTCCTGAGGAGCCCCGCTACTGCGTCCTGCCCTTAGCTTCCTGTTCCCTGGGGCCCAGGAGGTAGTGCTGACCACACCTGCCACCCCTGATCTACCTGCTGCCCAGCAGTCCCAGCCTGACACTGTCCCTAGCTTCGCTCTCCCCTGACTCCAGCCTAGGCCCTTCTACCCCTGAACTACTCCCCAGCCTGACTCTTTGCACCTGGAATCAGAGAGTAGTTATAGGTAGACTCCATTCCAGTTGTCTAACTTGGCTGCAGAGTGGCTTGGAAGAGAACCCTTCTGAGTGGTGGGAGAGGGGCAGGGAGGACTCCCAGGACCCAATGAGCTGATAGCCCTGGGAGTGTGTACAGTGCGGTATGTGTGTGTGTGTATGTGTGTGTATGCGTGTGTATGTGTGTGTATGTGTGTATGCATGTGTATGTGTGTATGCATGTGTATGTGTGTGTATGTGTGTATGCATGTGTATGCGTGTGTATGTGTGTATGTGTGTATGCGTGTGTATGCGTGTATATGTGTAAGTGTGTATGCGTGTGTATGTGTGTATGTGTGTGTATGTGTATATGTGTGTGTATGTGTGTGTATGCGTGTATGTGTGTGTGCATGTATGTGTGTATGTGTGTATGTGTGTGTATGCGTGTATATGTGTGTATATGTATGTGTGTATGCGTGTGTATGTGTGTGTATGTGTGTGTGTATGTGTATGTATGCGTGTGTATGTGTGTATATGTGTGTATATGTGTGTATATGTATATGTGTGTGTATGTGTGTGTGTATGTGTGTGTGTATGTGTGTGTGTGCTGGTTAGCTCAACAGGCTCCTACAAGGGTTGCTAAAGTCACTCTTGACCCTTCCTCTTTGTCTCTGTCCCAGAAGCCCCCAGGAGCCCTGCAGCCTGGACTCTCCCTGTTCTGAACCAGTTCCTTCCTCCAGCATACAAAGACTCAGCTTTATTTAGTTGTAAACCAAACCTCTGGTCTGGTCTGGATCAAGGACCAGGGAAGCAGTTTATGAAGGGGTTTTGCAAGCCAAGGGGATAACTGTCCTCAATTCAGAGAAATCTCCCTGGACAGAGTGGCTCTCAAGGGCCCTTGTTTTAGCCATTTAAGAAAGGAGAGAGAGAGGGAGAGAGAGAGAGCCCACAGTTAACACCTCCCCCAGCTAGAGGAGCCTGGTTGGGTGTGTGGAGTCGGCCCCAACCCCCACCTCAGCCATGGGGATCCCCCCCCCAAACAATCCTCCTGAAGAGAGGATAATTAATTCAAACAGACCCTCATCCATCCCGGGCTGGGCCCTTTGACAAGGCAGAGGCGGGAGGCGCTGGCAGAGCGGAGCTCAGAAGTCTGGCAGGCTAATCCAGGGCTCAGGGCGAGCTTGTTCCGGCCCTAATGAGACTCCCGGGCATCAGCCAGGTCTGCTTTGTCTCTGGCGGATGGGGAGGAGGGCGAGACCAACTTTATTTCCGAATCTGGATTGACTCACAGGAGTAGCATCGGACTTGAAGGGCACCTCATCTATCTGTGGCCCTCGCTGCATGAAATTGTGTTGGCTCGCCACTTGCTATCTGGCTGGGCGCAGCTGGGCTGTAAGTCATCGGCGATAACGTTCTTTATTATGCCGCCGTGTTTATGAACTGTGCCTGCAAGGGAGACGATAGAAATATGCAGCCGTATGCAAAGGCGGAGGGAAGGGGAGGGGGAGCATATGCTAGTTGCTAGGGCAACCATGGGGCTATTTTGGGCATCAGATTTTTTTTTTCCTGGTGATAAAAACCATTTTCTTGGGCTGGCTGGCCTTTCCCCTCCCCCTTCCTGAGCAGAATATTTAGGAAAGAGGTGACTTAATTTCTTAATTAAACATTATGCTATCCCCTCCCTTACCTCCTTCAGAATGGATGGGAAAATAGAAAGGTGTTGATGAGTGTGCCTGAGTGGAAGGGCACCGGCGCCTGCCGTGATGGAGAGGTGTGAACAACTCCCTAATCTTTGCTGATCCCGCTGCCTCCCCCTCCACACACACCCCCTCCTCCCTCCACCGACTTAACTGTGATAAACTCCTCCAGTTCTAGACCTGAGCGCAATCTCAGGAGCTCCAGGTGCTTGTAAGCAAGAGGCATACCAATGAGCTTGGGGGGGGGGGGAGGCGTCTGAAAGGTGACTGCATCCCTGAGAAACAAAAGCCGGGGCGATGCTGGCAAGCCACCCTGCTCTGGCTCCATCCATGACGTGGATATCTCTGTGGGCAAGGGGGGTATGGTATGTGTTGGGGGGAGGGGCTTGAGCTGTTTACTCTAGCCTGGTTAGCTCCATGCCCAGTCCCAGCTGCGGGTGAGGCTGGTGGCCGGCTGGCTCTAGGCCCATGTCCTGCCCATAGCCCAGAAGCTTTTTCCTTGTTTCTGGTTTTAGAGTACCCAACTGGCAAGAGCCTGGGGACTTGGTGGCAAGGCAAGGCAAAATGAGGTGCCTTCTACTCTCTGTGGGTCAGAAGCTGGAGCTTGGTTTGGACCATTTCCCGAGGGGCCGTGATGCTGCTGCCCCATAGAAATTACACTGCCGGATCTTCCCATCTTCCTATCCGATGCTATCACACCTCTGTCTCGTGGTCGTGGGTGCTTCAGTACCAGGCTGAGGCTGGAAGGGGGGACGTGGGTACCCAGCAGTCCCTTTCCTTTCTGGTGTTCAGACTTCCCTATTCTGCTGACCCTGCCCAGACACTCCATCTGGGGCAGGAGTGTGCTAGATGCCCCAAGGATAGGGACAACTGGGCACGCTCCCTTTGTCCGCTGAGTGCTGATGTCAGGTCTAAGTGTGAAGGTGGGTGGGGCAGAACCCAGGTGGCTAGAATGGCATTTACTGCGTGGTTTGAATGGATGTGCACCACACGCATGCCACGATCAAAAGAGGGAGGTTAGAAGAGGTGTCAGATTCCCTGGAACTGGAGTTACAGACGGGAACTGGCTCTGGAATATCAGTCACTTGGTATGGGTGCTGGGGACTGAACCCAAGTCCTCTGAAAGAGCAGCCAGTGCTCTTAACTGCTGAGCCATCTCTCCAATCCCCTATTCTTTGTTTTTAAAACAAACTTGTAATTGAACATTATCCAAGGAATATGTATTTGTGTGTATATATACATATATATGAGGTATATATGTGTGTATATATGAGGTATATATGTATATATATGAGGCATAATATGTATATATGAGGTATATATGTATATATGGGGTATATATGTATACATATGAGGTATATATGTATATATGAGGTATATATGTATATATATGAGGCATATTATAGATGTGATATATAGGAGGTATATATGTATACATATGAGGTATATATGTATATATATGAGGTATATATGTATGTATGAGGTATATCTATATGTATATATATGAGGTATATATATGTATATACCTCAGAAACTATAGGAAAGTATAGAAGAACAAACAAATGATTTGCACTTTTTTTTTTCCTGCCGGAAATGAAAGACTCTTTTCTGCCTTTCTTATTTTCCTCGTTTATTTTCACAAACTTGAAATACATTGTATCTAGCTTTTTCCGGCTAGCCCTGGAATCCCTTACATGGTTCTCAGCATACATCTGTTTTCCTTAGTGGCTGCATGCAATTTTACAGTGTGAATGGATCGCAGTGAGGAGTTCTGTGTGCGAATAAATTATTTTCCATGTCTTTCTCGGGCTGTGCAAGTGGCAGCTTGTGATTTCAATACCAACCGAAGCCGGAGCCTGGAGCCAGGCAGGGGTGAGCCCCTTTATCTTTGACGCCTGGCACTAGAGCCAAGGCTGCTGTGAGAAGTCTGTCAGTCAGTGGAGACTGAAGCTAGCTTCTGCAGTGACATTTGGGGGTAACAGACCAGACACCCCTCCTGCCCCAGGACAGCTGGCAGCATTTGGCATCTTGGACAGTGAGGGAGGTGGAGCAAGAAGGAAGCTGAAGCAAAGCCTCCTGGGAATGCAATGAGCTGGAGCTGGCGGAGGAGCGAGTTGTCTGTGCTTCCGTTCTGACTGCCAGTCGAGGGTTGCTCTGAGAGCTGCCTTTTGCTTTGGGGAACCTGCATGCCGTGCCCTCCCTCCTGCCATGGAGAGAAGTGGGCTAGCATGGAGTCCCGGGTGACAGTTTTGCTCTGTTTCTTTTCCTCTATTTGGGGTCCATACACCTGTGCAATATAAAGGAAATCATGACGTCTCCAAGTGACTCCCAATAACCTGCTCATTTTCCTTTGCTGCTTCTTCCTTTCTTTTTAAGGAAAGATTTTATGTTTGATTTATGTGTGTGTCTGTGTGTACATGCATGCAGCTGCCCAGAGAGACAAGAAGGAGGGGTTGGATGCCCTGGAGCTGGAGTTACAGGTGGCTGTAAAGCTATGTAGGTGCTGGGAGCCCACTGTAAGTCCTCTGCAAGTCCTCTTAGCTGGGGAGCCATCCCTGGGGCACAGCACTTCACCATGTGCTGTGGAATAATTCTCCTGGACACTGTAAAGATTTGCCACTCAAATTGGTTTAATCAAACGCTGATTGGCCAGTAGCCAGGCAGGAAGTATAGGCAGGGCGACCAAACTAAGGATGATGGGAAGAGAGCCGGGCGGTGGTGGCGCACGCCTGTAATCCCAGCACTCGGGAGGCAGAGGCAGGCGGATCTCTGTGAGTTCGAGGCCAGCCTGGTCTACAAAGGGAGTTCCAGGACAGGCTCCAAAGCTACAGAGAATCCCTGTCTCGAAAAACCAAAAAAAAAAAAAAAAAGGATGATGGGAAGAGGAAGCCAACTGCAGAGGAAGCAGGAGAAGAACATGCCCTGCTGATAAAGGTACTGCCACATGGCAGAGTGTAAATAAGGAATATGGGTTAACTTAAAATGTAAGAACTAGATAGTAATAAGCCTGAGCTATTAGTTGAGTATTTGTAATTAATATGAGCCTCAGTGTGGCAATTTGGAAGTGGTTGCCATGTATTTGGGAGCAGGCAGTTGGGGCAGGAAACTACATTTGCAATTATGAATCTTGATATACAGATAGCTGCCATTGGTTCTGGAGGAGAATCCTCTCAAGAGAGGATTTGGTGACTCCCTCCATTCAAAAGGTCTCCCTGCTCTGAGTCCTGACCGCTCCCCTAGGGAGAAGCACCGTTGTCATCCACAGAGAGGGGAGAGTGTGGCAGAGGTCATGCTACAACGGGGCTTTGCCAGAGAGGATCCTCCTTCAAAAATTCATGACTTGCTTCTGGCCACTGGGGATTTAGAAGAGAAAGATGAGGGATTGGAAATGACACCTTAGAAACAACTAAGTCCTGCCATACGAGACAACATGGATGAGCCTGGAGGACACCAGGAAGACCAGCTAGTCACAGAGAGACATACGTAAGTCCACTCAGCTCAGCTGAGTACAGACATCAAGATTTAAAGACTCAAAACTTGACAAAGCTGAGGTACAACAGGAGCCACCAGGGCCTGTGGGAAGAGGAACTGAGAATCTGTTGTCATCTGCAGTGCTTGAGGGAGCCTCCTGAATCCATCTGCCTTGGGTATACAGAAGTCGCCAACTATACAGCCAGCCCTTGCTCTTTGAAGCTTCTGCAGCTGGGAACACGTCATTGCCACTGTTTGTAAAGCCCTCTAGGGATTTGTGGCAGTTGGTGCGCACCAAGACAGGTTAGAACAGCCAGCAACAGCAGTGCAGTAGCCTCGCTAGTTCTTGGTTTACATTTTGATTGGCCGATGGATGGATTGATGGTTGATTGATATTCATGTCCATGCACTTGAATACATGCCTGCATGTGTGAGCACACGCGCCACAGTACGCCTGGAGCCCAGAGGGGAGCTTGCAGGAGTCAGTTTTCCTCCACCATCCAGGTTCCGGGGAGCCAGCTCAGGTGTTAGGTTTGGCAGCCAGTGCCTTTGCTCTCTCAGTCATCCCACTGGCCCCAGTTCCTTGGCCTTAGTCAATGGCCACCAGATGGCATTCAAAGCGGGAGGAACGAGTTGGAGGGCGGGGCTTCTTTGTCTTAGCTTGGCTGACACACTAGGTGGTCATTCTCTGCTATGGTGTCACGGAGTGTTTACTCAGGGGGTGAGGGCCCCATCCTGGTCTACTAGGTGCATGTAAGACACCCAGTGCTGACAATCACAAATGCCCTCAGGCTGCCAGGAGACTAGAGGACTCACTGAGCCCTTTGCACTCTTCCCTAAGTCCTCAAATACTCCCGAGTGAAGTGCTCAGCTTCAATGTGGCGACCCATGTCTTTAATCCCAGCACCAGGATGCTGAGGCAGAATTGCAAGCTTTGGCCCAGTCAGATGAAGTTAAATGTCGTTGGGAGATGTTGGCCAAATTGCGTCTCCTGATTAATACAGAAAGATATGAACGGAGAAAGCAGGGACTCAAGGCAACAGAGCACAGGAGTGCAAACCACACGATGCGGCTCGGTTTTATTATTCCACCTCCTTTGATAACAGTTATGAGTTTACAGCTCAGCAAGGACACCTGGCTCACAGGCAGCACGTTCAAGGGAGTAGGAAGCACGGCGTTATTATTTTTCTTCAGAAAAACGTTAGAGGTGTGGGAACATCATTTGCCCTAAGTTTTCTTTAGGAATTGAGGTTGTAGGCATTCATTCCTGTGTTCTGTCCCACATCTGCTGGCATGCCAAGTGCCCTTCTTGAGAAATACCAGAATTGGATGTTGCCACACCCATGTGACAAATCATTACATCATAATCTTGATCACACTCGAAGTCCACGGGAAAGCAAGTGAGTGATGGATATTGGTTGGTACGAGTTTCCATATTGCTCTCCCACTACTCACCCACCTGGGACACCCTTGCTGGTTCCTGTCAGATACCCTCCATGCCCCACAACTTGCTGGTTCCTGTCAGATACCCTCCATGCCCCACAACTGGTCAGTCAGGCCACCCTCCATCTGTCTCTTGGCCCTGGCTAACGTGACCTTCAGACATGACGCGGTTTCAAAAGTGAGGTGCAAGCTGGAGGTGGCGGCTCTCGGTGTAATCTCAGTGTTTATCAAAAATTCAATCATCCTCACTCTCTGTGAGTCTGTGGCTGGCCTGACCTACAGGAGACCCCGTGCCAAAGCAAACAAACTGAATGGATGTGGTCTTTCATCCACTGGAACATGCCTTCACCTAAATGAAGTTTCTGAGATTCGTTACAGAGTGAGAAAAACAAGGGTAGAGGCAGTGAACATGGCAAACTCTGACATGTGCAAAGAAACAGAAAGCACGCATGTCAGTCACCTGTGCACGAACATGTCCATAGGGACCACTAGGAGCCTCTCGTTACGGTTGTCCGGGGAGCTGCAGGGGGAAGAAGACAGATCTCGGACTTTAACTCAGTGGCCTCTGACTGGCTCCCCAGCATGCCTTGTCCCAGTGTCGCTTGGGCTTTTCCAGAGCAGAGCTCTGGGGATGCCACGATAGGTTTCTAAGGTAGTTCGAAGGTGGAGAGGGTTAAAACCACAGAAGGCCCTTCAAACTAATCACTGTGACAGCTGCTTGGCTGTCATTGTGTCAGGACGGTAGACAGGAAGGAACTCAAATGGGAGAGGGTTGATTTCGGCTTAGAGTTTGGAGGGATACAGTCCATCATGGTGAGGTCACAGTGGTGGGAGAGAGGCAGCTGGTCACACTGTAACCACTGTTAGGAGGCTGAGAGAGGTTGACAATGTTGCCCTTCCTCCCTTTTGTTCAGTCCAGGACCTTAACCTGTGGCATGGTGCCCCCTGTGTTCAAGATGAGTCTTCCACCCCAGGTAAGCCAGTCTAGAAACTCCAGCACAGACGTGGCCAGAGGTTTTCCTGGGGTGATTCTAGAGCCTGCCAAGTTGACGGGTAAAGTTAGTCATAACATAGGACAAAATGGCTGCCTTACATTAGCACCAAACTTAAGCCGGGAAGTGGTGGCACATGGCTTTAATCCCAGCACGCTGGAGGCAGAGACAAGGGAATCAAAAAAATGAGTTCAAAGTCAGACTGATCTACAGAACAAGTTCCAGGACAGCCAGAACTGTTATACAGAGAAACTCTGTTTCAAAAACACAGAAAGACACAGACAAAACAAATGTAGGGGTTCAGAATGGTATACCCTCACGCAGCAAGTGTCCCCAGGGTGTGTGTGTGTCCTTTTTCCTGCCACATCCAACTCTGGTGTGAGAGAAGTGGGGGGCGGGGAAAGGACATGGAGATGGCTGTGTAATAGAGGAAGGGAGAGAGACAGGGACAGAGAGACAGCAGAGAAGGCAGAGAGACAGAGGAATAAGAGACTGAGGTAGAAAGTGGGGAAAGAGAGATAGGGGTTCAGACAGGGCAGCGCCAGTACTCTCAGAGAGAAGACATCCTGGCTGTGATGGTTCAAACAGGAATGCGCCCCCTCCCCAGGCTCACGGCTTTGAAAGCGGTCTCCAGTTGTTGGCTGTTTGGGGAGGGTGGGGAAGTGTGGCCTTGCCGGAGCAGGTGTGTCACTAGGGAGCAAGTTTCAAAACCTTGCACAGTTCCCAGAGTGTTCCCTCCACCTCTTGACTGAGGTCTGGGATGCGAGCCCCCAGACCCCTGCTCCAGCTGCCGCAATGCTGTCCTCATCGTGATGGACGCTAAGCCTATGCCTTTCCCCTGTGGGCTGTGGAGAAGCCACAGAAGCTGGTCCAGCGCCTCTGAAGCGGGCATGCAGTGGGGTCTCCAGGAATCTGCCAAACCGCACTCTGGTGGTGGGGAGCAGCAGCCTGTGCTGCAGGCAAGGGGGAGTGGTCTGTGGAGAAGTATGGGGTGACTCCAGTCTGAGGGTACCACATCGGCCAAGGATTTCTCTGGACCTGGAGGAGGGACAGGACTTGGAGGCCAGGATGCCGTGGGTGAATAGATCTCTGCCTGGCCTGTGCTGGAGATTTTTCTCTCTGCCAGGCAGGTCCAGCCTGTTGGCATAGCGATGACATGTTGTTATCACTGAGGACCATGCAATGGAGTTACAAAAAAAAAAATTTTTTTTTCTCTTTCTCCAGACTATTTTTCTTATGCTTGGAGTAAGTTCACAATTTCATGTTGTGCTGAATGCGGCACAGGCCACAGGCTGGATATGTGTGCTCCTAGAACCTTCCATTTCCCTCCAAGCAGAGTTCTGACCCGAGCTGCTGACCCAGAAGATAAAATGAAAAGACAGATAGACTGGAAAGTTCATTCTGGCTTAATCCAGGTGGAATTTCATCGGAGCTCCTGGAGAGTTTGACAACTCAGCGGTGAGGGGGAGGGAGCTCCCCGAGGGGGATGGGAGGACAGACGCTTCCCCAGGTGGGCAGACCTTGAAGCGTGGTGGAGACGGACTGCTGCCACGGGGTTTCCTGGGACCCAGCCTTAGGAGAAGGGCGGGACCTCCCGTCTTCATTCCCCAGGAAGTGATTAGCCCGACAGACCTGTTGTCCTCCGGAGGAGCAGGCTATTGGCGGGTGTAATTACCCGTTCACTCTGTTATTAGCTGGGGTAAGAGATGGAGGCACTGGGCCCGTTCCTGCATTTCAAAGCTCACTCGCACACCCGCATCCCTGATATTAAACACAATGAGACTTTTTTGAATTCAATTAAGCATTTGCCTACTGTGACTCTTAATTCATCGCAAATTGTCTCAGTAAATAATCTTCATCAAAAGTCAGAACCAATCCCCATTAGTTGTTTAGATTAATTAATGGGTCCCCCCGGAGCCACCCAAATGAATTCAATTTGAACGTCAACAACTTGCGGTGGAGTTTCCCAGGCCGGCATGGAGACAATATCAAACCTGCAATAAGTCACATTTAAAATGTTAATTCAGGGAAGCTTTCCATTTACAGTATTTAATTAAATCTTTAAATAAACGGCGCGGGCTCAGGACCAGATGGTTCTGCATTTTCATTGTGGATGGAGCCTCGAAGTCATCGAGGGAAGTATATTGGAGGCGTAGCATAGATAAGCAGGATATATGGAGCAATAAAATCTAATCTGGTTTCCAGGGGGGAGATTCGGTGTATGTACACAACCGGGGCTCAGATTGTAAGTTAATAACATTAACCCCGGTGTACTCGGGGGTCTGAGCAGCCCAAGATGAAATTAGTCTTTTTCCTATCCTAAGATTCTTTTCAACTTCACTATATTAATTTTTAGTCAAATACTTACTCATAAGGAAAATTGAAGTTAATGTAACCAAAGATAAAGGAACGCAGCCTTAATATTCTGAAGGGATTACGGAGACCCGAGGAAACGCGCTGTGCAAATGTCACCGGCTTGGAGTGGATTTATGCCCGGGGTAAGGGGAGCGATAAAGATGCTAAGGAGATCTTACCCTGCCTACCGCCCCGCCCTGCCCATCGCCCCGCCCCTCCCGGGTTCTAAAAGAAGAAAATGCAGTCTTTGGGCCCACACAGTCCTCGAGAGGTCCACGGCGGTGCCGGGGAGCGACCCGGGTCCCAGAAGGAGCCAGAGCTTTAGACAGGCAACCAGCCAGGGGTCTAGCTGTGGATTGCCTCCGCTGACTCTTGAGACACACCCCCTCCCCCCAAAGAAGTGTGGATTTTCAGAACTCAGCCGCTTGCCATTCAGGCTTTGAGGGAAGAGGTTGGCCACTTCTCAGCCCTTTTTCGGGGGGTACCCAAAAGGATATTTTGTTCCCAGCCATGCGGGGGTGTTCCTTAGTACACACCTAGCCTCCACCACCCAGGGCTGCCAGGACTGTCGATAATGGGTGTGGGCTTTCTTTGAGTGGGCGTGGCCAGAGAGCAGCCTAGCAGCCGTCGGTGTTACCCTGTCCTGCCCCACCTTGTGCCTGGAGACGCGCTCTCTCGTAGAACCGTAGAACCGGGGAACTCATTGATTCGCCTTGGAAAACTGGCCATTGGGCCCCACCTCCCCAGTGCTGGGATTACAGGCGCCCACCACCACCCCTGGCCTTTTACATGGTTCTGTGCAAGGTCGTCAATGCTTGCACACTTTAGCAAGTGAGCCATCCCGAGCTCCCTAATCTCCTCTTACAAATAAACAAACAAGAATGTGTGTCAGTGTTTTGCCAGTTTGTGTGTCTGTGTACCACATGTATACAGTTCCTAAGGAGGCTAGAAGAGGGTGTTGGGTCTCCCGGACCTGGAGTTACAGATGGTTGTGAGCTGCCACAGAGGTGCGCTTAGCTGTTGGGGAATCCCTTCAGACACTCAGTCTCCTCTTACTCAGAACTGCCTCGGTCAAGGCCATGCTGAGTGAGCAGGTGGACCTGGGAGCTCTCAGGCACGCTCAGGAACCTGAGGATGTCTTCTGTGGTGAGGGCTCCTGCCCTCTTCTCTCTTCCCTCCCAGCAGGGGTTTTCTGTCCAGCTCAGACACCGTGGGAGAGATAATCATGACCTTCCAACTAGGGCCACACCTGACCTCTGGTCTCAGCTACATCCAGCTGTTGCAGAGAGGATCAAGCAGGGAATGCTTCCGGCACGCAGCAGAGGCTGTGCTGGTCGTGGTTTTTCTGGTTGCCAGGTTTGTAAATGGCAAATCAAATGAAGAGAAGGAAAAGTCATCATTAGTGACTTCAGGTATGGTTGGCTCCGGGCGCTAAAGTCAGTTGGTGTCGCTGTGATTCACTGTTTTTTTTGTGTTTGTTTCACTCCTGGGCGGGACCTTTGCCTATGATGAACCCTGGCAGAACCTTACCTTATATACCAAATATAATGCCATTTGGAAGGCAGTTCCCGCCAAGTCCCCAATAGGTCTCTGGAGAAGCCAGTAACGGAGCACGCTGGGCATGTGTCCACCCATCATGGCAGTTGGCATTGGCATCACAGATGCTCTCGGGTCCCAGGTCTACCTGGCACCCCTGTGTGTGCAGAGGCAGATGGAGCTGGACTCCTGCCCCTGGGCTCTTCAGTGGGTATTTCCCAAGGTCACATTCCAGACACAACTTCAGCTAGTGGGCCTGAAAGTCTGGACCTGTGGAAGGGAACATGAAAGGCAGGTTCTGCGGCTTTCCCAAAGGCCCTGAGCCGTCATTGCTCTCAGCTGGCCGTGGGTATACGTGCTCAGTTCCAGCTTCCCGGAGATGTCTCTCCCAAAGCTACTCCCAAGCTGGGGTTCTAGGTGTACACCTCCGTTCCGGGTTAGGCTGTCCTGGGAATGGACCCCAGGGCCTTGTGTGGGCTGGGAAAGCTCTCAGCCATCTGAGCCACACCCGTAGCCCTGAGACAGGATTTTCTCCCAGTGGTACTTTCCGCAAGCATCTTTCTTTCAGACTGTCCTGTTGGTGGTGGCCAGACTAGGCTGTTTCCTTCGCACGGGGTCCCAGAGGATGTAGACTCTGTACTGAGCTTGCATTTGGGGCTCCTTGCTCAGCTGGAGCGTCCCCAGCCTTATTCTGCCCCCCTCCCCCATTCAATGCCCCTGGACAGCTTCAGGAGGTATCCTCTCAAAACTACCACCTGTCCCTCACCTCCATCCCTACACCCCTGCTCCCAAATGACAGTACTGACCCTCTGTCTTCAAGTCCAGGTCATGCTCTTGAGAGTCGTCCCAGCCCATTCTTAGCTACCATTGCTTGAACTCTTTAACCCCTTCAGTGCTGAGTCAAGGGGCACACTCCTGAGCTGCTGGTTTTTCCTGTTGGGCTGCCCGGGTAACCCAGTCAGGGGAAGGCAGCTTCTACTAGGAGGCTTGTGCACCAACCAGACTGTGTTTCTCTCAGCCCTTTATTTTGGAACTGTGGGATTCTTGGGCACTCTGAGTCATAGCCCAGGGCTCCCGGAGAATGGCAAGGGTGGCACTGGCCACTCACAGGCTTCTACGCTGGCCCTGTCGTTCCACTGTGAACAGCGTTTAGGATCAGGAAATGTGTTTGGGCCCAGTGTGGTGGCTCCAGAGGCAGAGACAGACAGGTCTCTATGAATTTGAGCCAAATTTGTCTACATAGTGAGTTCCAGGCCAACCAGGGCTGCAGAGTGAGACCTTATTTCAAAAAACGTTATTTCTGCACCCTTTCACCATATGCTTTGTCCAGAAGCCACAAGGAAATACCTCTCTGGAGTGTTTTGTATGAATCAAACTATCGGCAGATGTTTATTTCCTTCTTGAAGACAGCATCTTGTTTGCTTTGCTCTGTGGCTCAGACTGACCACAAATTCATGATCCTCCTGCCTCAGCCTCACATGGTCAGGGATTACAGGCATCTGCTACTGTGCTTGGCTTCAATCAAACTTTCAAGCATTCTGCCCCCAGCCCAGCCCTGCACACCCATTTTTGTGTTGAAGATGGTTGCATCTAAATGCAGTTTTTCAGAAGTGAGCTGAGCGTCTTCCCAGCAGGGAGAATGCCAGCTTCCCAGAGGGTTGTGGCTGAGGTCTGGACCTGCGTAGAATCTTGTTCTGGACAGCACAAGCTAACACAAATGTGCCTTGCACTCTGCAAATGATGGGACTCAGACATCCGGTCCAATCTGCCCCACGCTCTGTAGACTCGGTGGTGGCCCTGGTCAGCTTCAGGGATGACCTACAGTCTGTCCTGTTTCTATGGAGCTGTGCTTTTACCTCTCAGTCATCTAGCTGGGCGCTTCTGGCCCACGGCTTTTGCTGTGACCTGAAGCTCACCACGTCAGACTGAGTCCCGTCTGAGGATCTGAGGACGCTCCTTCTCTGCCATGTAGGGAGGGGCGAAGGCACCGGGCCACAGCCTGGCTGGCTCCTGATTCCTGGACTCACTTTGGCCCTGTGACTAGCATGTGACGGTGGAACAAGGCCAAGGGGCTGTCCTGAGAGTCCGTCCCTCTTGCACACATCTGGAGAGCATCAGCACAGACCCAGAGAGAACTCTGTGTAGTGAGAAGTGGTTCCATCTCCCTTATGCGGAACCCTTTTATGGACGCCAAGTCCTTCTGTCCTTAAGGGACTTAGGCTCCTTCCCAAGTTGCCAGTTATTGAAAGAACCAGTCACGCTGGGGAAGGGCAGGCTAAGTTGAAAGTGCACGGGGGGGGGGGTGTCTCTAGCTCCAAGGGATGTGGCTGAATATCTGAACATCCTGCATGGAGCACACATGTGTGCCCGGTGCCAGGTGAGCAGGCCCACAGGGCTCCCTGCAGGAGGGCACTGGGCTGTGAGCAGAGACCGCAGAGGTCAAGGTAGATCTCTGCCAGCTCAGAGACCCAGAAAGCAGAAAGAAGCCTGCCTCTGCCCTTATTCCACACTGCACACCCTTGTCAGGGGGGTGATTAAGGCTGGCCCTGCACAAGAAGGGCCCCAGGGTCACCAGGCACCATGCCTCTGGGGACGAAGAAGGGGGCAGCCTCCCTGGCTTGCAGAGGTTAACTCGGATTGTCTTCACTTTCTGGAACTCTAGCTGAGCTCTCCTGGGCCACACAGGGTGCAGCCCCTTCCTGTCTTAGAGGAGACTTAGGGAACATCACGCAGAGACCCTTCTTGAGGCCACACCTGGAGCCCAGTGGCTGTGACTATAAGAAAAGACGCGTTCTTCACTCTCCTGTTCCTCTGTACCCTTGGCCTTGTATTTCTCTCTTCTCGTTTCTGAATTGGTCAGTCTGTCCACCGAGATACTACTGTCTGGCTTCATTTGTTCAGGAAAGACCCGTAGATTTCATTTTCCTTCACCCCCGTTCAGGTGGACACAGACGCTGCCCGAGCCTTGGTGCATCTGTCCCCAGCAAGTGTGTTCCCTGTTTGCTGCAGCCTTGCCTAGTTGTCCTGAGGACTGTGTCCTGGACCTCTTCCTGTCCCTCTGTACACCCCAAGTGCAGACCCTGAGAAGGTAGACCCAGATCCAGCAGATAGCTCTGGCTTTGCCAGCACACAATAGACTCTTGGTGTGTGTGTGTGTGTGTGAGAAAGGGCAAAAAGCCACAGTACACAAGGCTAAGTTGGGTGTGGTGACACACACCTGCAAACCCAGCACTAGGGAGACTGAGGCAGGAGGATCACTGTGAGTTTAAGGCCAGCCTAAGTTACAGAGTGAGACACTGTCTCAGATAAAACAGAAGAAAGCAAAGCAAAGAAACACAAAATAAGACATAAAGCAAAGCAAAAACATAGCTAAAAGCCGTGATCAGTTCATCTTCTCCATGGTGCAGGGGGTAGAACCCAGGGCATGGCTCATACCCAGGCAAACCCGTGCCTCTGAACCAGGTCCCAAACCTCCATATTCTTGCTCTAGAGAATAATGAGAGGGTGAGGTGTTCCATTGTCTGTGACTCATCTTGAATTCTGCAGGTGGCAGGCCTTTGGTGCACTCAGCCGTCCTGGGGGAGATCCCACCTCCCAGTCGGACGCTGTAGGATGATGGGTGACCCGTAGCTCTGTTGAGTGTAATGATGAAATCATGCTAAATAGTGTATTTCCTCAACCCCGTGGATCCATCTTTCCCCTCCGTGTCCTCTTGAAGGACGGCGCTGTGGAATCAGTACCGGGTGGGTTATTGAAGTATCTGGAGGGAGACTGAGGCTGTCTTCTTTGGAATCAGCACCCAGGGGACTGAACGCAGGTGTTTTATTTGTCAGTTGTGAGAGCTCAGCCCAGTCCGTGGGTGACACACCGTCCACCTTGCCGTGCTTCCGATAAGCTGAGTAGGGTAGAAGATATGGGGAGCCTAGCAGGGGCTGGGCAGGTACCAGCATCCTCCAGGAGACACTGGACACTGATCAAGCCCTGAGGAGGAAGAGATGCTGGAGGAGAGCACAGAATTCCTACCCAGGTGGTGGTACCAAGGTCCCTAACATAATGAGAGACCTATGGAGAGTGACAGAGAGCAGGTGTGTGCTGAAATCTCGGGGCACCCACACACACCCCTGGATCACCCAGGTGTGGGTGTTCCTCACTTCAGATGGGAGTGGCATCTGTGAGGGAATGTCTTCTTGCCATATGGGTAGCCTCATTCTGGTCACCTGTTCCACCTTTGACTAATGACCGACCTGACATCGTTCAGCGGGTGACCTTGCAGCCTTCTGGTAATGCAAATATCCTTCAGTGTCAGGCATAATAAGTATCACTAGGAGATGAACAAGCAGAGCTTAAGTTGAGTGCAGATTAATGGGGTTTTAATATTCCTAATTTAATCAGTCCTTTCTGTCGCACTGTGGGCAACATGATGTAGCAGCTAATTATTTTTTTTTAAACTGTGATGGGGATCTTTCCTAATCAATTTCATATTTAATGTGAATGAAGGGAGGGCAGTGATAAATGAGAGAATAAATCTTACTGAACAGACACAGAGAGATTGGTTAAAAAGATGGCGCGACGATTTCTTTTTTTTTTTCTCCGCCTATAGCAAATTCACCAGGGACAGGCTGGGGAGATACGGCCAGATCGTCTCATCCTGGAGAGAGGAAGTAAAGTTCAGGGAATGTTTTGGATGGAGAGTTTACACATCTGTCTTTATGACGTAAAACTGTGGATGTATATGGACCCTGGGGCAGGTGAGACCAGCATGGTGAACCAGGAAAAGAATGCTGGTAGCAGGTCTTTGTGTACAAATGTATACCCCTTTGCTACAATGTATACCCCTGAGCATCCTGTATCCCACACCTGCTACGCTGTACATTAGCAACTCTCCCTGTGCACTCAGGTTCATCACCCCTGCCTAGGTTCCCTGTATCATAAAGGGACCCGAGAAACAGATATTGATAAAGGGGCTGACAAGATGGTTCAGTGATTAACAGCACATACTGCTCTTGTAGAATACCTAAATTCTGTTAGCAACAATGTCATCAGGCAGCCTGTAATTCCAATTTCTGGGGTTGGAGACCTTTTCTGGCCTCTGAAGGCATTGCACTTATGTGTACATACTCCTCAACACAAGTACATACACATGAAATTGATAAATAAAAATGGATTTATTCACAATTTTACCAAGTCTTGGGACAAGTGATTCCCAGTTTCTCTCTAGAACAGTGTTACAGTTTTAAAGAAAAGCGCGGGATTTAGTGACAGACAGGCCCAGAAGGGGCGTGGCTTATCGATGGACAGGGTCAGAGGGTCTTGGCTTAGTGGATAGGCCTAGAGGAGGCGTGGCTTAGTGGTGGACACCCCCAGCGGGTCTTGGCCACATGAAGAGCATGGCTTCCTCTGTGGGTAGCAGGAAGGTGCTGGAGGTAGTGGCTGCAGAGAGACACCTACTTTTCAGTCTCAATGCTAACTTTGTGGCCGGGGATGTGTCTCAGTGGTAGACTGCCTAGCTGGGATGTGCCAAGCATGAGTTTCATCTCTAGCATCCTTAGTTAATGAGTTTCATCCCTAGCATCCTTAGTTTTGTTGAGACAGTGTCTCTCTGTGTAGCTCTGGCTGTCCTGAAACTTGCTCTGTAGGTTAGGCTGGCCTTGAATTCAGAGATTCACCTGCTTCTGCCTCCTGAGTGCTGGAATTAAAAGGCATAAGCCATCATTGCCTGGCTCCTTTTTTTAAAAAAAAATTATTTATTTGTATATGCATTGATGCTTTGCCTGCAAGTATGCTGTATGTGGGAATCAGATTCCCTGGAATAGGAGTTACAGACAGCTGTGAGCTGTCATGTGGGTGCTGGGAGTTGAACCCCAATCCTAGGGAAGAGCAGCCAGTGCTCTCCTTTTTTAAAAAAAAAAAATTGTAAAACATCTGCTATTTGTTATTAACGGTCGTTCTTCTAAAAACACAAACATGAGAACTGAGCACCACATCCAGAGTGACTCACCCCTGCAGCTAGGGAGACGCCAGGACAGAGGCGGTGGGTCTTTCCTTGCTCCCCAAGTCTTAGCTTCCTAACTCACTCCAGGGCTTCAAGCTACCCCTGAAAGGAAATCACTAAAATCCGCAGGCACAGGAAGGTCACAACCATCTTAGGGCTTCTGACGCTAACTGCTGCACTTCCCAGCCTGCAACTCTAGCTTCCATATCAAAACCCACGGTCAGACAGCTGCCCCATGCCCTTTGTGTCCTGACCGGCTAGCCCCAGCCTGGCTTCTACATACTGCAGAGCACAGGTGCTAACATCCACACACAGTGTCCGTGTTCAAGTACAAAGGTTTTTTCAGGACATCCCAAGTCACATAGTGCTTAAACCTCTGTGTGTCTATACTGTGGCCAGACCCCTGGGCAGGCTGGTCAAAGATAGCACAATGCATGAGGAAGTATGAATAATGTCTCACCACCAAACTTGTTCTCCATCCAGTATGGCCCCCACCCCTGTCAAGGCCAAAATCTTGACATCAATAGTAACATGGTCGACTAATGTGATATTCACACGAAACAGGAATCTGTTTCATTTCTTCAAGAAATGGAGTTTTCCAAAGGTATCAAGCATTGCTCTTATCCACTGAGCCGTCTCTCCAGTCCCCGTGTGGGGCCACTTTCATTTAAACTACCACAGCTAGCAAAGGGAAGGTCCAAATTACTCTGAGCTGCTTCTCTGTCTGAATCCGAATTATCCCTAAACACTGCCCTGTCTTTCAGTTGCTTTGTTTGGAAGGTCATTCAAAACCCTCAATGGGATTGCCCTACAGTCCTGCCGCACCCCACCCCCGGTGAATCCTAAAGAACCTTGCAAAGGGAGAACACAGGCCTTGAAAACTGTTCTTCCTCTAGGAAAACCAAGGGACTGGCAATGTTTTAAAAGGAAGAGCTCTGCCCCTACTCCCATGCTTTCTTGCTCCTTTAAAGGCCTCTGACCCTCTTTGGCCCCAAACAGTCACATGAGGGTGGAGGGTATCCCCCATCCTTCCCTTAAAGGGAGACTTTCTGAGTCTGAGCCACTGAGTAGTTGTACCCTGTCTGGTGCAGGCTCTGGGGTTACAGGGTGCTAGGTATTTTCTCCGGAACACTTTTCTCCTTTGGTTCTGAAACCATTTCAGCTTTAAGGAAATTGAATTCATTTGTGTTTTGAGTCACGGCCTAATTCCTCGGGAGGCCATTTTGTGGGAGCATCTGAGATTCAAAAGGCTACTCTAGTTGCTTCCTGCCCTAGGACGTCAGTCAGGGAGGTTGAGAACCTACTGGATACACTCTGGACTCAAGCTGGGGTGGACTAGTGAAGAACCTACTGGCCAAGAGAAGTGTCTACTAGATAGGTTCTCTTAAACCTCAACCAGAGCCCCAGGCCTGTCTGGGTTGTTTCTGGTGTCCATACAGTAGACGATGGACCTTCTGTGGTCTTATGCTCAGTCTGAGATTCCCACTTCCTAGAACGTGGCCATTCATAGAAACCGAAGAACAGGAATTGCAACACCCAAAGGGGTGCCTGCTTTGATTCTGGGGACCTGGGCGGTACCATGGACACAGTTCTGAGGGCCCAGCGCCTTCCTACTGGGTTCTTAACAAGGGAGGAAGAGGAAGTCACCTTCACAAACGGCCGAAGGCACCCTAAGCATCCTCTCCAGCAGTCCCAGCCTGCAGATGCCCATCTGGTAGATGGAGATGACTCTGACCCCAGCGTTACCGAGATTCCGTCTCTTGCTGGTCCCAGGCTTGGTTGCGCAGGTGTCTGCTTTGGGCCAGCGCTGTCTTGCTCCCTCTCCTGAGCCCATCCCTCTGCCTCGCTTGTGTGGCAGCAGTTGGCAAGCTTTGGGGTAAGCTGACAGTCAAGAATATCAGAAGGTTACAAAGCCTGGAAGGGAGGTGATGGGGTGTGGTGTCGGAGGGCAATTTTCAGGGCAGGTGTTATAAATGCTCGGGCGAGTCTGTGTGTCTTGGTAACTGCTTTAGGGACACAGGATTTCCCCCACAGGCTGGCTGAATAAGAATACATGTTCACCAAGTTCCATATTAATGGAGAAAGTATATAGTGGGGTGCTTCCCACAATGGACTGGCCTTTGTCTAGCCATAATTGAGTCCAGGAGCCACACACAGTTTGGCAGGCTCACTCTTAGGTGGATTTGGTCCATATCTGTAACTTTAAGTGCCACATACCTGAGGGTCCTGGGGTTCGTAGATCTCTTACCTGAAACACTGCAGGAGCTGGACCCTGCTGTAGCCATTGTGCACACAAAACCTGGTGACGCTCCTGCAGGGGATGCTGCACTAGTCCTGTGTGCCAGGAATTCCGAAAGGGTCCAAAGCCATGAAGTTCTGGTGTCGCCTCTGTGAAATTACCTTGAGGGAGGGGGCAGCATTTAATTGTGCTCAGAGGGACCGTCCTTGGATCCTTGAGCCCTAGTCACTCCGTATTTCAGAGTAATTGCTCCTTCCTGGTGGTGGGGGTGACCCAGGGGACCATGGCTAATTTTAATATCAAGTCTGATAAGGATGTAATTAGGAAGGGGATGTACAAAACCCAGCAATGTGCTTCTAAGTCAGATAAGCCTTGCCCGTGGTTTTCCAGGAGCCCTTGGTTCTTGGCCCGCTCTCTGTGTAGGAAGCATACGGCTGGGGATGTGGAGGGCTCCTGGGTGGAAGTCAGATGGTCATCCTCAACGGTGGCCTTCATGCAGGCACCTGCTCCAAGGTGTCCTGTTCCGGCATATCGATGATTCTCAGTCTCCAAGGATTCATGCCTCTGAGAGAATCCACTCCTGTAAGCTGGACCTCAGCAGGAACAGCAGGGCACGCTGTTCCTGGGCTTGTCCGTTCTCTGGGCTTGGAACCCAGAGCTGTTGATCCTGCTAGGCTTGGGCAGAGTCAACCCAGAAGTGAAACCAGCACTGGGAGACAGAGTGGCTCCTGAGCACATCGCTGTCCTGTGCGGGTTTAGTCCTGGGACACATTCAGAATCATGTAATTGTATAACCACCGTCTCTCCCTCTGTAGCACCAGCAAGCTAAAGTGGCCTTTGCTCCTTTGTCAGCAGGGGCTTCTCCAGCTGCTGTGTCCGGGGCCTGCCACCTGTGTGCAGAATTGACACTGCCAATAGGGTCAGCCCCCACACCTCCCCGTGCAGTCCCCTTCTGCTATCACATTCTCTCTAGGGACGAGCAACAAGTGAGTCCGTGTGGGGGAGACCTCTGCCCGCTGAGGTGAGTCCGTGTGGGGGAGACCTCTGCCCGCTGAAGTGAGTCCGTGTGGGGGAGACCTCTGCCCGCTGAGGCCCTGAAGCTTCCTACGCTCCTTCGAGACTCCGTTTCCCTCCCTGGCTTTCTAGGGTTTGTGGATAGCTGAGGGTGTGTTGGGGAGAACTGGGTGCTGGACCTGGAATATTATGGTTTGAATGGGAAATGTGAACCCCTGTTCCGGGCCGGTGGTGCCGGATCTGAAGTGGGTCACTCGGAGCCTGGGGCAGGTGACGAAGATGAGGTTTAGAGCTCTGTGCATGGTGCTCTCCCGGTTGACTTCCCGACTCCGGCTTGGAGCTGTAGTGGTGAGCTTCTGCAGCCACCAAGCCTGTTGATTGTGACTATGTCCTCTCCAACTGAGAGCCAGAAGAAATCCCTCCTGCTTTAGTTGGCCTCTTTCGGGTATCTTGTCAAAGAGGCAAGAAAACAAGTCTCTTGAACCCACCCCAGCACGATCCTCACTGTCCTCACAAGGGCCTCGCTACCTGGAAACTTTCTCTGAAGTAATTCCATGGGCATTAAAGTGTGAGCCCCAAGGCAGAGAACTGGGGTTGGTGATGGGGAGGCCGATGCCTCAGCCTGACCAGCAGCCCCCTCATAATCACCTGCCAGGCCCCGCCCCACCCATAATCTCCTGGGGCACACCTGAGCCCAAGCTTCTCTTCAGCTCCTGTTTGGGACCCAGGTGCCACCTCTCTTCAGTACCTGCATGTCCCCTAGTTGTTTCTGCCTGCTTCTCCCCCACTCTGAGTACTATGGCTGCTTCCTAGGGTCACATGGGGTTCCTTCTCCCTCCACCCTGCCCCCTCCCCTTGCTCTGAGACCCTCTAACTCTCAGCCGAGGGCCTTCCCTGCGTGACAACAGAACTGTGGGCGTCCATCAAGGTCTGTGTTTGTCTCTGCTCTTTCAGTGAGGTCAGGGGCAGGTAAGACTTATTCTCCAGCCACTGTGATTTACTCCCCCTCCCCTGGAGGCAGGCCTCTGCAGTCACTTTGAGTTCCCAGTGACCATTTGTTTTCTCCCACAGCATCACCTCGTCATGGTGACGAGGTCCCCTGGGCCAGCTCCCCTCCTAGCTTGGACAAAGTGACTCTCAATCTCTCTCTAGACCTTCACCTCTGCCTGGAATGCAACCCGAGTCCAGTTCCTCCTTGGTGGAGATTTTGTCCTCCTATCCCCATGCTAGGTTGTTCAGAGCTGAATGCTGAACCACTGATATGGGTGGCCTGGCCAGCGGCAGGTACTTTCTCTGAGCTCTCAGCCCAGTGTCTGGTCTCAGTCCAGGCCAAGCCGGCTTCCCTCCTCATCCGTGTCCCGCTTAGCTTCACGGTCTGTGATGCCCGCCCACAGCAGGCAACTTCACAGTTAGCGTCCTGCGGTCACGCCAGGCTTCCCAGCCTGTGACGGTGGTCTATAAAACGCCTGTGACCTCCACCATTGCCTGTGACCTTCACCATTGCATGGCCACTCATGTCAACACCAGTTGGTGTCTTGCATCATTATATTCAAATCATTGTTTGGTTTGATTTAACTTTATTTATATGGGAACATGAGTTTCTGTGAGTGTAGAACACATAACACATACACAGAGGCCCGGGGAAGGCACAGCATCCCTTGAAGCTAGCTAGAGTTATGGGCATCTGTGATCTGCTGCATAGGGTTGCTTGTGTCTGACTCTGGCCCTCATACATAGGCAGCAAGTGCCCTTGACCGCTAAGCCATCTGCCCAGTCCCATATCGTACGATGACGATACAATGCCTTGTTCTGAGCAGCCATCTTGCTGTCTTCCACAGTGGCTGCATTTTGTGTGTTCTCCCCTGAAGCACAAGCGTCCCAGGGCCTCCACACCCGTCACCTTCTGTGTGTGTAGACAGTTACGACCATTGCAAAGGGTGTGAGCCTGTGTCTCACTTCAGCTTGGTTTTGCATTTCCCTAGAACTTCATGATCTGGGGCTTGTATTATTCATTTGAGCCGTGTGTGTGTGAGCATGCAGATGTGTATGCATGCTCCCATATGGGCAGGTGCATGTGTATGTAGGCACACGTGTTTGCATGTGCTTGAAGAGGCCTCAGATCGACTGGCATCAGATGTCTTTTCTGATCACGCTTCATTTTCTTTAGCAAGTCAGGGTCTTTCCCCGAGCCTGGAGCGCTCTGATTTTCCTAGTTGGTCTCTCTAACCAGCTCTCGTCTGGGTCTCTGATGTCCCAAGCTAGGATTATAGGTGGGCCCCCAAGCTGACTGAGCTTTCCTGTGGATTCTGGGGACTTGTGTTTTAGTGATTGAGCCATTCCTCCAGTCCAAAGCCTTTCTCAATGCATACATTTCTTTTTCTTTTCTCTTTTTTTCCTTCCTTCCTTTTTCTTTTCTTTTTCTTTTTTCGATACAGTGTTTCTCTGTGCAGCCCTGGCTATCCTGGAACTCACTCTGTAGACCAGGCGGTCCTTGAACTGAGAGAGCCACCTGCCTCTGCCCCCGAGTGCTGGGATTAAAGGTGTGCGCCACCTCACCCGGCTCAATGTGTGTATCTTAAGGCTGCTCAGCTCTCTCTTTTGCTGTGTCGCTGTGCCCACATATTTCCTAGCTAAGCTGAATTTCAGTTCTAATTCAGCTCAACGCCTGTGGTCTCCCTGGAGGCACCATCGCGAGTCCACGGCTTATTCGGAACTGTTTTGTTTCCAGGCATTTGGAGATCGCCTTGTTGTCATCTGTCATTCATCTCTCATTTGATTCCCGTCTGCCTGGAGAACACGTTCAGTGTGTCTGCTTAATTTCTGCTGTGTGATAGAACACCCCAACGAAAGCTATGTAGCAGAGATTTATTTTACCTCACAATTGCAGGCCATGGTCCATCCTTACAGGGACGGCACAGCGGCAGGTGAAACAGGTCACATCATACCCACAGTCAAGAGCAGAGAGCCGTGAATTTGTGCACGCTTGCATGCATTCGACTGGCTTTCCTTACTCTTGTGTAGTTCAGGATTCCCTGCCTAGGGAACAGCGCCACCCACAGCAAGCAGGTCTGACTGTGGTGGTGTGATCAGAATAATCCCCCCGAATTGTGCCCATGGGCCTCACCGAGAGGCCCCGAGTGGTTTTAGATTATGTCAAGTTGACAACGAAAGCCATCAAAATATGACTGTCATTCATTTACTCATTGAGGCTTGTCTCAGAATCCCTGCTTAATGCTCTTTTTTTTAAGATTTATTTATTTATTATTTATTTATTTACTATGTGTACAGCATTTCTTCCATTTGTGCCCGCATGCCAGAAGGGGCACCAGGTCTCATTACAGATGGTTGTGAGCCACCATGTGGTTGCTGGGAATTGAACTCAGGACCTCTGGAAGAGCAGTCAGTGCTCTTAACCACTGAGCCATCTCTCCAGCCCCCCTGTTTAATGCTCTTTAAGTCTTTTAAAAAAAATGTGTGTTTGGGGTTGGAGAGATGACCCGGTGATGTAGGATTTCCCTCTGTATGCTATGAATACCATTAGTTAATAAAGAAACTGTCTTAGACCTGTGCAGGGCAGAATAGGGTAGGCAGGGAAAACTAAACTGAATGCTGGGAGCAAGCAGGTAGAGTCAGTGAGAAACCATGTAGCCCCAGCAGACACAGATGTGAGAACCTTGCTGGTAGGCTACAAACCTCATGGTAAAATATAAAATAATAGAAATGGGTTAATTCTAGATGTAAGAGACAGCTAGCAATACGCTTAAGCTATTAGCCAAACAGTATTGCAAATAATATAGTTTCTGTGTGGTTATTCCGGGGCTGAGCAGCCAGGGACAAACAAGTGGGGCTCTTAAAACAGCCCAGAAGTTAAGAGTGCTTATTGCTCTTTCAGAGGACTGGTGTTTGATTCTCAGCATCCATGTTAGGTTGCTCACAACCTCCTGTAGCTCCAGGAGATGATTGGATGCCCTCCTCTTGATTCTGTGAGTGTCTGTACTCATGTGCACATCCACACACAGAGATATATACATAATTTGAAATGCTATACACACACACACATATATTTAAGTGTGTGAGGCAGACAGATATCTGACATGAACCTTTGGTCTCCACATGCACATGTACACACTTGGACATACACGTGTGGGATCTTTGTCATTTAGCTTCATCTACCTGTAGAATCCAGGATAGCTTCGTCCCAAGATGCTCAATGTAACTTGACAGCAAAGGCTCTTTTCCAGATCCTCTGCGTAGGTTCCATTCCACACATTGTGTGGGACGGACTTGCCCTGGGTGTGTCAATCCCTGCGCTGCTCACTAACACCCAGTCGGGATGAATGCAGTGACTCGGGACCTGGGCAAACATGAGAGGCATTGTCCTAGCAAAGGTGAAAGTTGAGGTCTAGAAAGTTCTGCAGGCAGAGAAGGGTCACCCCATCGGAGCCAAAGAAGCTAAGGTTGGGGAACCTTCCTCCTTGAGAGCAGAGGATACTTGGCGGAGGCCTGGCCCACCTTAAAGGAGACAGTAGACATTCCCAGCAGACTTAGAAAGGCTGGACCCAGAGCAAGCTGGGTGTGGGGGCTGCACTGACTTCTGGAATCAGGGTGCTTTCAAATAGGGAGTCAGCTCAGAGTGAGGTGCCTCAAACTTTAGCTCTTCACCATCATTGCTCTCAATCTCTAGGTCTTTTCCTCCTGTGGGGATGACAGAAAAATGATTCCGTTTCTGTTACTGGATGCCGGGCTGTTACCTCACCCTCAAACGGTTATTGAGTCTCATGATGCAGTAGGCACCAATAAAATACAGTCCTTTCTAGCAAAAATCTCCCTTAGCTGGGGGAAGGAAATGCGTGTGAAAAGATCCTGAATGACGTAGGGGGATTCTGGGCTCTGACTTCGTGGTAAAGTGCTTGCTGAGTGCCTACATGGCCCTGGGCACCCTTCAGCAAACCCCTCCATAAACACAGGTAGGCTGTGTAGGCGGGTTTGCTGTGACATGCATTCACACAGTGCAAGAATATTCCACAACAAGGCTGCATGTTGAATGTGATGAACCAGAGCCAGTGTGTGCTTCCTGCAAGTCTCAGCCATTGGTAATCCTTCTTGGGACACCAACAAAAACTGGGGCCAAGGAGCTGGGGAGATAGCTCAGTCGGGTAAGCAAGGAGCCTAAGTCTGAACCCTCAAATCTGGGTGCTGCATCCTTTGCTTGTAGTCTGGGGAGTACTGGGGAGGCAAATCCAGGCAGGTGGCTGGCAGAAGGTCAGCCTAGCCTAGCCGGTGACCCTCCAGGCCAGTGAGAGACTTATCTCAAAAAACAAGGTGGATGCAGTAACTTGAATGTAATTGACCCCCATAAACTCACAAGGAGTGGCGCTATTAGGAGTTGTGGCTTTGTTGGAGTTGGGATGGCCTTGTTGGAGGAAGTGTATGAGGGTGGGCTTTGAGGTCTCTTTTACTTAAACTTCACTTAGTGATAGACAAGTGCACACCTGTTGCCTTCTGATAAATATGTCTGCCTGCATACCACCATGTTCCCCGCCGTGAAGACAATGGACTGAACCTCTGAAAATGTAAGCTACCGCCTCAGTTAAATGTTTTCTTTGTAAGAGTTGCCGTGGTCATGGCGTCTCTTCACAGCAATAGAAACCCTAACTAAGACAATGGGGCTGAAGAGATGGCTCACAATGGTAGAAGCACTTGCTGCTCTTGCAGAGGACCTGAGTTTGCTTCCCAGCACCCATATCAGACACCTCAAAACTGGCTGTAAG